>NW_028270142.1:124759649-124909932 GCF_037043375.1 Chiloscyllium plagiosum | reverse complement strand
TGGTTTCCAGCATCTGCAGCCCTTGTTTTTACCTCAAACCTTATCCTGTTGGTATTGATTTGATCCACACTGGCCATGCAGCTAACTGACCAACAATGCAATCAGAGTCAAAGTCGATGTGGTAGCAAATATTTTCTCATGTACGTTGAATTCTAGAGAATCCTAGAGCTATGCTGGTGACGTTGAGTCTCTAACTTTCTTTCCAACACATGACTGACCAAGAATCTTTCCCACTCTTACCATCAGCCATTGTAGGTGTTCAAAGTATTTAACAAGTTGAAGGTCAACAACTTTGGCTGTGTTACAAAAGGACCTTTTCATACTGATTATAAGTCCTTCCAAAAGATCATCCTGAAACATTATCCCAGCGAAAGATGATAAGGAGATATCCTGGAAGCAGTGATATTTAAGAGAAAGATATTTAAAATGCCACCAGACTCAACACATTAAGTCAGTTTATCTCTCTATACATGCTACCAGATCTGATGAGTTTCTGCAGCAATGTTTTAGTTTTAAATTTCCAGCATCTGCAGTTGTTGTTTTCATTATTGATTTGTAGACCTGGTTTCCAGTTGAATGAATAGACGATAAAAGCCACCAAATAGTTAACACCACTGACTTAGAGCATCAGCTAAATAATTGGAACAACGTTGGAGTTTGCATGTTTTCAGCTAATAACATTTCCTGCAAACAGAATGGAAGTTCTCATACACACACACACTCCCATCGCAGGAGCTTCACCTCCAAAGATAGTGTGTGAAGCCATCTTCTGCTTTGTGCCTCTCGAAGCGTGTACACCTGTTCATTCACTGAGTCACAATGTTAATAAAGGATGACAGCCTTTTCACCTGACTGACAGGCTATACTCAAGGATAAGCAGCTATGATGACTGCAAAAGTAAGTACGAAAATTCTAGTTTACAAACAAAAAGCAGCAAAAATGTTGGATGGTGACATGCCATTGGATAAAGCATACCCTCGTTTCCCTCTCCGTTTTTAAATGTAAAACTTCTTCCTCGTTGTTTTTGAAAGATTAACACATTTGCACAGATCCTGCTGCCAGAGTGACATTGCAGCAGAAACATTAACGCCATTGAAGTTCAAAAGCTCAGCAGGTCTGGCAGCGACTATGGAGAGAGAAACGCAGTTAACTTAGAGTCCAGTATGCCTCTTCTTCAGAGTCATTCTCTCCAGTTCAGACAAGAGAGATCAAGTCGGGCAGGGTTGTATGGTGCTGTAAAAGCGCACGTCAGACAGCATCCGAGGAGCAGGAGAGTCAACAGGAGTTCAGAAATGTGAAGTTCGTCATCGCAAATAAGGTAACATTTCTGGTAGCACGAGTGCATGTTACAACAACTAAACAAAGTATTTCATTCTAATTAGGATCCTGTGTATGATGACACAGGCAATTCACTTTATCAGCTGCTGAACACCCACAACAGAACACAATACTAAGTAGTCAGGTTATATTGCTCTCTTCGGAATAGTCATCTGTCACTCTATCACTTTGACAAGATTGTTACACTTCTCCTGGTACAAGGGACTAGCAGAGTTATTCTTCTCTTTAGCATCTCAGGGTTGTGGATATCTGACATAGTTATTTGAGGTTAGGAGCTTCTTAATCTGGAGTCAGGCTCTCTCACTCTATTCAGTATAGTGACACACTTTTTCGATATCTATACTGAATATAGCCTCTTGTGTAGTGTTTCTCTTTACATGCTTCTTCTACTCTGATCTCTGTATCAGACCTCTCTGTTAATGTCAAAGTAACTATTTGTACATTTCCTTACACTACGTGTATGGCACACAAACAGGCCATTTGGCCCAAACTGTCCTTGCCAGTCAACTGAGGGGTGACTTTAGATTAGATTAGGTTCGCTATAGTGTGGAAACAGGCCCTCCGGCCCAACAAGTCCACACCAACCCTCCGAAGAGTAACCCATTCAGACCCATTTCCCTCTAACAAATGCACCTAACACTATGGGCAATTTAGTATGAACAATTTGCCTAACATGGACAATGCACATCTTTAGACTGTGGGAGGAAACCAGAGCACCCGGAGGTAACCCATGCAGACGCAGAGAGAATGTACAAACTCCACACAGTCGCCCTGGGTCCCTGGTGCTGTGAGGCAGCAGTGTTAACCACTGAGCCACAGTGCCGCGCTTTATAGAGGTTTATAAAATCATGAGGGGCATGGACAGAGTGAACAGATAAGGTCTTTTCCCCAGGATAGGCGAGTCCAAATCTGGATAGCAGAGGTTAAAGGTGAGAGGGGAAAAGATTGAAAAAGGTCCTGAGGGGTAACTGTTTCACACAGAGGGTGGTGTGTGTATGGAATGTGCTGCCAGACGATGTGGTGGAGGTGGGTACAATTGTAACATTTAAAGAGCATCTAGATAGATTTATGAATAGGAAGGGTTTAGAGGGATACGGGCCAAACGTTGGCAAATGGGACTCGGTAAAATTGGAATCTGTGGTTAGTGCAGACAAGTTGGTCTGTTTCTGTACTGTCTGACTCAATGATTCTACTTGTTTTGAAGTATATTCGCCACTGTTTTGGGAAGACACATGTGTACAAATTGTGTTGATAAACAGCTAAATAATGCACTTAAGCAGAGCTGGAGGCTGGGAATTGAACCTTCCCCTGTGTTGGTCAACTTAATTCTGTTAACATGTTTGTATGCAATAATAACCATAAATTCTATCTACCATTGCAAGGTCTGGCCTGGAAAATGGAAACCTAACTAAATACCAACATGGTTCGGGAATCTTTTATTTGACATTGCCAGAGTCTTCCTCTGTCTGCAACCTAATAGTTTACATGTTTCTCCTTCAGTTTTGTTTGTATATTGTTTTTAATCCAGAAAGTGTCAAGTAAGAGCTTTAGGCCCCCAGGGCCATCTTGCATTGATGTCACAGAGCTATTCCTCACTGAGCTTACATTGTACCATATGGATGAAGTTAGAGTGGAATCGATCAGAAGACTCATTATAGCATGCAAAATTAAATTGGAAGACACAGAAGCAAATGGCTAAGTAGCATGGAGTAAACTGATTTGTGTAAGGCAGTGTCGGTCACAGAATAAGTTCAGCATTGGTACATCTAGGGTCACCATCCATCATAGTATTTAGTGACATACAATAAATAATTTTATTTTAAAGACTATCTTGAACACAAACTTAGTCCAGCATTAAACCATATAACAAATAAGAAAGGGTGGAGTTTGATGGGTTCTCTGCCTGTTTTGTCTTTTTCAAAGTATGTCTTGGTGGATTGGGAGTGACTTTTTTTTTCTTTTCTTATAGGCCTTCCGTTTTATTCTTTCATTGAATGTGGGGGTCACTGACAAAAGCAGCATTTGTTGTCCATCCACGATTGCCTTTCGATTGGATAGCTTTATTTCCTCCATTTTGGAGAACCTTACTGTGGGTCCAGCATTGCAATCAGGGACACTGGATCTCCTTCTTTCAAAATGTGGGTTTGCACCAACAAACCAATTATAGTTTCACGGTCACTATTACTAATTCTAGCTTTTCCATTCATGCTGTGTTAATTGAATTTAAATTCCGCCAAGTTTGAATCCATGTCCCTCACAGCATTAGCCTGGGCATCTGAATTACTAGTCCAATGGCATTACTACAACACCAATTCCCAGCACCTGAATTGATTCCGGTATCTTTTCATGACAACAGGATCTAGATTGTAAACAAGTCATTTCATAACAACTTTACAAATAGTTCTGGCATAGATCTGGTCTAGGTTGTTTAGAAATAAAAGGATGGCGAAGGTGAAGCACAAACATTGATTAGATTAGAATCCCAACAGCGTGGAAACAGGCCCTTCGGCCCAACAAGTCCACATCGACCCTCCAAAGTGTACCCACCAAGACTCATTTCCCTACATTTCCCTCTGACTAATGCACCTATTACTATGGGGAATTTAGCATGGCCAATTCATCTAATTTGCACATCTTTGGACAGTGGGAGGAAACTGAAGCACCCGGAGGAAACCCACGCAGACATAGGGAGAATGTTCAAACTCCACACAGATAGTTGCCCGAGATGGAAAGTGAATCTGGGTCCATGGCATTGTGAGGCAGCAGTGCCAACTACTGAGCCACCTTGCCACCATTTGGAGTCAATTGAACCATTAAACCACCTCTACAAAGGTGCACAGAAAGTACTGCCTGACCACTTTCCAATCTCTGCAATCAGAAACTGAGTTGCTTAACCGATACACCCTTTCCGAAATGACTGCAGCCAATAAAATGTTGGATTGCAAATGAGTGGTGGGCAAAAAGATATTGTGTCAATGATGCAGTGAAAGCACCTTTCCACTTCAGAGCACAACTCCAACACTGGAATCAGCTTTATTAAAAAAAAGGTGAAAACATTCACGGAGAACACCAAAGTCTGAAGCTTTCATATAAACATTACAGTTTTGAGAGGGCCAGAGTGTATAGTGGGGCATTCACCTCCTTTTCACTTAAATATAAAATAATTGTCACACATCGTTGTGCAACTGTTGCTCCAATCCACACATTGATGTAGATTTGATTTAGTTGTCACTCTATTATTGTATAATTGACAGCAGTTTTGCTCCATCAAATCAATGGTGAGAAATATATGTTGAAAATGGGTGTACTGTATCCAGCTGATTTGAGGAATACATCTGGCTTTTGAGTGGCAAAGGTGTTTATAAAGTGCTATACGTTTCTCAAAATTAGAAAATCAAATTAAGTTTGGCTGTTAAACAATGTTTTTGGATGCAGTAAGTGACACATTTTCTTCAAATAACAATACCTGGAATAATGCATAGAGGATCAGACAATTAAGTCAGGCAATTTGCTAAAACTAAACAAATACAATCTCACCACCTGGTTGGGACTGGCAAGACTCGAACACACAGGAATAATTTCCATAATAAGATTATATATACAACTTTGTTATTTTCATCGCTGGATCAGTTTTGAGAAGTTTGTCCAAAATTTAAATTTAAATTAAAAATATTTGATATGTGTGGTCATTTTAATTTATTTTGCCATTCTCCCACTGTTGTCAAAAATAGTAGCTGCTCTTCCAAGTCAGAAATTGTTGTCCACTTGTGAACTGGAAAGGGTCACTCAATTCCATGTGGCTATTTTGGTGTTTGGTCAATGGTAACCTGCAGAATGCTGATTACTCAATAAAGTCTGCAAATAAAAGCCAAACAAACAGCGACGGTCAACTTTCATAAAATTCCATCTGGGTCACTGACTTCCTTGAGGGAAAGAAATCTGCCTCCCTACCTGATTTGGTTGACATGTAATTCCTGACCCTCAGGAAATATGGTTGCCCCGTAACTCCCCTTTGAAACAGCCTCAACAGCCAATCAATTCAAGAGCAACAAGAGATGAACTACAAATACTGGTATTGCCAGTGATGATGATCTGGGGAGTTACTCACAGTGAGCTTGACTGGAATTATCACTCAGGCAGTGAAAGTGAGGCCTGCAGATGCTGGAGATGAGGGTCAAGATTAGGTTGTGCTGGAAAAGCACAGCAGGTCAGGCAGCATCCGAGGAGCAGGAAAATCGATGTTTTGAGCAAAAGCCCATCATCAGGAATGAAGCAATTCCTAATTCCTGATGAAGGACTTTTGCCCAAAATGTCGATTTTCCTGCGCCTCGGATGCTACCTGACCTGCTGTACTTTTCCAGTACCACTCTTATCTTGACTGTAATTATCACTCAGCCAACCGCAGTAAAAAACAGATGTGCTGGTCTTTATCTCATTGCTGCTGATTGGAATTGGCTTTTGGCAAATTGGCTACTGCATTTCCTACAACAATGATGACACTTCCTTGTCTGTGAAGCAATCTGGGAGACATGGAGGTTGCAAAAATTGTGATATTAATGCAAAAACAAAAGAAAAATGCCTCCACCTAAACAAAGGTTTCTTATTGCTCCAATATAACATTTTTCCATTTCACACAACTGTCTACATATGAGTTTGGAGTGAGAAGTGCAGTAAGTGTCAATACTGTGTGTCAGTTGACATTGGGTTGGAACTTAAACAGAATGGAACCTTTACAGCCAAAAAAAAAACATGAGACATTCATCGAATTAATTTGTAGATGATGAGATAGACCCAGTGAAACAGTCAAGCCTATTTTCCAATGCTTACAATTTGGGAAACATAAAGATAGACTCAATAAGTTAAAATAAAACTTGGGTAATTGGCTAGTTGTCTTGATAGATGGAACAAAGTCCAGAGAAGAGTCTTTGACACAAAACATATTGCACAAATAACATTAAATTTGTACACACAAAGCAACAATATTCTTCAGTAAATTGGCCACAATATCACTGTTCATTTAAAAAAGATCAGCAAAAATGCCTTTTCTCTTGGCATGTTGAAATTTAGATGTTACTAAGCATACCATTGCAGTTTCACTTAGTACGATACAGCTGCTCAATCTAGATGGAAAATCAACTGGAAAATCAGCAGTCACTCATTGCTCAAAACCTTGCCATCATACTAGTTAGCAATTTATGCCATTACATTCTTAATACTCAGTTGACTTCAAAACATTTTTCTTTTCACTCTCATTGTTCTTGCTTCCATGTGTATTTTTTTTAAGATTAGATTAGATTTCTTACAGTATGGAAACAGGCCCTTCAGCCCAAAACAACCCTCTGAAGAGTAACCCATCCAGACCCATTCCCCCTAATGCACCTAACACTATGGGCAATTTAGCATGGTCAATTCACCTGACCTGCACATCTTTGGGTTGTGGGAGGAAACTGGAGCACCCAGAGAAACCCCATGCAGACACAGGGAGATTGTGCAAACTCCACACTGACAGTCACCCGAAGTGGGAATTGAACCCGGGTCCCCGGCGCTGTGAGGCAGCAGTGCTAGCTACCGAGCCACAGTGCCGCCCTAAGTATTTCCCTCTAACAAATGCCTCAAATGCATGGCAACATTATTTTCCTGGACACATTGAGCCACCAGCCTAGCAGGCTGCATTACTTAAATTTCACAAATTTCTCCTGACTATATTCTACTCGATATGAATCTCTGAATCACTTCAAACGACTCTGACCCATAACACCACACTTTGATCTGCCAGATTGCTGCTAATTATAGGTACAAGAAAAAGTACTGGCAGAAAAACGGTCTTGGACAACAATTCTAAAATGGGCAATAATCGTATTATGCTACAACAATTTAATTCTCTCCTCACTGTCAACCCCTACTGTGTGATTATACATTCACACTACATAATGAAACGAAAATGTGCGGTTGTGAAAATTCTACAATCGAACATCAAAAGAGCCCAAATGCATTTGCTTTCTTAATAACCTTGACAATATGTCAACATCAAATGTTTCTGTTGGGAGATTTTCAAAACACTTCCTTCTAATTTTTGAACCTCTCTGGGAAGGATTAGCCTCTCATCTGAAATGTCATTTTGCTGAAGCATCCTGATGGATCCAAGTGCTGACGTTTCCTGACAATAAGGTGGAAGCCAATGATCTTTCACTCTTTAATATTGCAGAATACACCAGTGTTAAGTGATTTTTGTTAGAAATGCCACTCTCGCCCTGCCATCCACACATTGTGCATAATGGCATCCAAACAATACAGTTTCTCATTTCCTTTCAACAGAGAGTGACAAAGAACAATTTCTACAGAATTATTAACAAACCAAGGACAGTGAAATATTGCAAGCATATGAAGAAAAGGGACAGCACAGTTGCCGCAAAAACAACCAATTCCTGCCACTAGATACCATTTGGTGTGAATTGTGAGTTAGAAAAATATCCCAGAAATAAACTTAATTAAGAATTTTCATTCCTCGCTCCAATCCTGAAGGCACCAAGCCGAAGAAAAAGGTGTTTCTGTGACTGGAGAGGTCAATCCAGAATGGTCTGTAGCTTCAATGGAGCTCAGGTCAGGAATGGCATTGAAGAGGAAGACTGGCTCACCTGTGTTTGTGGTTCATATTGACACAAAAGATGGGAAGAGAGTGATAAGGCAGGCAAAGTTTAGAAAGCCAAACAAGAAACTAGCAAGCAGGACCTTGCAAATAGAAATTTCTAAATGCTCCCTGTAAACTGTGAGTACGTATTGAAATTGACGATTGGAATAGATGAATAAAAGGCTGGAGGGAGAGCGAGAAAGAGAGTGTGTGTGTGCGTGTGTGAGAGAGAGAGCAAGAGAAGGATGAAATTTTAGATTGCTGTGATGTTGGGACTGATTGTTAGGTAGTTGGGACCTTCATAGGCTTGCCAGTTTGCACTTGAACAGAACTTGGATTAATGTCCCCACTGAACAAATGTCTGATGCAGGGTTTAATTTAACTTGGTAGTGATACAAAAACCAAGGAAGTAGCAGTTAACAGGAATGCCAAGGTGCACAGACAATTGGGAGAAAATAGGTATTACTAAAGCAGGAACCAGTAAGACATTAGGTGGGGTCAGAGAGCAAGATGGAATATAATAGGACTTAAATTAGGTTTGCTGTATATGCACAAGAATGCATGGAGTATGGCACATAAAGCTGGCAAGCTACAGACAAAGATAACCACGTGGAAATACCTTGTTGCAATAACCACGCACAAAGGTAGGCAGGATTGGGTTCAAAGCAAATCACTCAAATAGCCAAGTGTTCAGAAAAGATAAGAGTAGGGGGGAATAACAGAACTAATTGAAGAGAAAATGGCATTGCTACAGAGGCAGAGGGTAAGGGATTAAGGCTAGCATCTATCCCAATGAAAGGTCATCAACCTGAAACATTGTTTCTTTATTTTCACAGATTTTGCCTGACATGCTGAGCATTTCCGGCGTTTTCTATTTCAGTGACACGATTGATTTCACTCAAGCTAAGAAATAAGAGATGTATCTTGTATTGATATGTATACTTGATAGGCCCCTGATGAATGGGAAACAGATAGAGGAAAAGATTTTCAAGGAAATGATAGCAAAGAAAGAAAAGTTAAAACGCATGGAATAAAAGAAACAGCAGTTGCCTGAATATGATAACCAGGCATATGAAATTGGTTGAGTTACAGGGGGAAAAAAAAGAGTCCTGGCACCTAATGATTGTTATTTCAGACTGAAAGAACATCAAGAGTGGGGATCTTGAGGGGATGTTGTTAGGACCCCTGCTTTACTTCATCTATATTAATGATGTAGCCAAAAACAAGTAAGAATCTGCTCTAAGTCTGAAATGCATCAGTCATCTCAGTCCAAGAACATGTCTGCAGGATGTCCTTAAGGTAGTGTCCTAGGGCCAAACATCTTCAGATGTGTTATCAATCACTTTCTCTTTATCATAGGGTTGGTGATGAGGATATTCAGCATCATTAGCAACTCTTCAGATGCTGAACCAGTCCAGTCCATAGGTAGCAAGACCTGGACAACATGATGGCTTCAGCTGATAAGCAGCAAGTAACATTCGTACCACACAAGTGTCAGGCAATGATCGTCTCCATCAAGAGAGCATGTAACCATCACACCTTGACATTCAATGCTATTTTGACCACCGAATGTCCTACTGCTATATATGCTGGCATTAAAGTTGACCAGTCATTGAACTTCACCAACTTTAAAAATATTGAACTCCAAGAACAGTTCAAATGCAAGGAATTCTGTGGCATGCAATTCATCTCCAGTCTCCCCAGTGGCTGATCACCACACAGAAGTCAGGAGTGTGATGGAATACTTCTCACTTGCCTTGAAGAGTGCTATTCCAACAACATTGAAAACACTCAACTCTATCCAGGACAAAACAGCCCATCTAACACTTTCACAGTTCATTCTCTGTATAATAGATGAAATCTATATCACCTACAAGGAGCACTGCAATAACTCACCAAATCCGCAACCTGTAGGCCACTCATTATTTGGAAATGTATTGCCTCTTCTTCAGCACCAATGAATCAACATTGTGGGTTTACCTACACCTCAAGGACCATAGTGCCTCAAGAAGTGGTGCCTCACCATCACTTTCACAAGGGTAATTAGGAATGGACAGCAAATGTTGCATGACTGAACAAAAAACATGCAGAAAAATCACTATCATACTTAAGGAATTTCAGTAACTTGGAGAAACTGAGATTGTTTTCCATGAAAAGGAAGTGATTAAGAGAAGATTTAATAGAGGTGTTCAACATCAGAAGCTGTCTGGACAGGGAGAAATTGTTCACAATGATGCAAAGTTTGAGGATGAAAGAACACTGACTAAAGGTATTTCACAGAAGCAGCAATGGTGGCATTTGCATCAACATCTCTTATGCCACAAAGGGATTCAGACATCTTCCTAATCTGGCTCACATCTCCACAGCCTCCCAGTGAAGTCAAAGGGGCAGATCTGAATTTGCATTAGCTGGACTGAAAATATGTGAATGCAGAATGGTATCATTATATAAGTCTATACAGCTACAGTTTTAAAGTTAGCAGCAGCTTTCAGATGTCCTGTTCTAAAGAGATTGCTCTAAATTCATGCCTGCTGCAATTCAACAATTTATAATGGACACTTAAAACAACAGTTCACTAAATACACCTGTACTTTTGGAATTGAGAGTGAAGATGTGTCCTGTCAGACGAATAGCTGACATACAAGACAGTACTGTTTTACTGAGGGCAAGAACATTAAAAGGTTCTTCATAAGGAAATGGTCAAGTTTCTTTTCTCTTCCAGTAGCATGCAATTCACAGGATGATGATGGTAAAATTTGACACTGAGTTTGGTAAGGAGATAATGCAGTTGCCCAAAGGCTCAAACAAAAAAAAAAGGTAAGCTCGTGTTTGCAGAGGTCAAAAGATGGTACAGTGACCACAAAAGCATTTCAACTGTCAACTGTCAAAGTCTGTAACTAGTAAACGATTCAGAGGATTTGAGTGTCTGAAAGGCTGAGGCAGGGGTGGTGCATTAGAACCTTCCTGATGTGAAAGTAACATTTGCAAATCCATGTGGGTTCCTTCAAGCTCAAAGTTGTCTGGTATGGACTAGAATATCTATTGTTCTGGTCAAACTAAATGAGTCTTGTTGGATAAACAGTGGGAAGTTTATTGCATTACGGCAACCAATTACAGGTTAGGTGTATATATCCTACATTATTTCAAAGACTGTTAAGAGTATACTATAAGATGATTAGAAGAAGGAGCAGCAAACAGCCATTTGGCCCATCGAGTCTACACCACCATTCAATAAGATCGTGACTGATCTGATAATGCTCAAGTTCACTTTTCTGAGGGATGCAAGAGTTAAAAGGTAATTGACAAAGTAGATGGAGCGAGGATGTTTCCTCAAGTGGGGCCAATCGAGAACAAGAGGTCAAGTCTTAAGATAAGGGGTGGACAATTTAAAGAGAGATGAGGAGAAGCTACTACTCTCAAGGCATCATGAACGTATGTAATTCACTATCTCTGAGATGTTTCATTAGTAATGAGTTAAAGGGTTGTGGAGAGCAGGCAGGAAAACTGGAAGTGAGGCCGAGATGACATCAGTTATGAACATATTGAAAGGTGAAGTTGACTCAAGGGGCTGAATTACCTACTCCTGTTTCTAATTTTTATACTCTTATTTTCAGTGCAGTTTTAACTGATCCCCTGCATAGTTTTACTAACACTCTTCAATTTCTGGCATCCCAGGCCTAACTTTTACAAGCTCCACTTTACTCTGAAAAAGTCCTTCTGGCATCATCCCATTGGATGGTGTTTACTGCGCTCAATCAAGTGTTAACCCTGGAGAAAGTGAGGATTGGAGATGCCGGAGATCAGAGTCGAGAGTGTGGTGCTGGAAAAGCACAGCCAGTCAGGCAGCATCCGAGGAGCAGGAGAATTGACATATCGAGCCCTCAAGAAAGAGCTTATGCTCGAAACGTCGATTCTCCTGTTCCTCGGATGCTGCCTGACTGGCTGTGCTTTTCCAGCACCACACTCTTTGACTCAAGTATTAACCCTTTCAGTTATTTTGGGGGTTGCAGTGGACATCGGGATTGAAGAGACAGCTCTGAGTCAAAAATAACAAGAGTGCTGACTTTCTGGTTTAGCATAAGACACTGGTCATGGAGAGAGATGGAATTGATTGGTATAGAGTTTGTAATGGTGAATGAGGACAATAGCTTCCTAAATTATGTTTTACAGTCTGCAGGAGGACTTGAACCAAAAGGCATTCTGACTCCAATGATTGCTGCCAGCTGAACCAAACTGACATGAAGATTAGAATAGATAAGTCTAATAGGGTTTTTGGACAGGTGGGACAAATGGTCTCATTCTCTAGTCTAATATTCCCATTATCTCATCCAATTGAATTTTGCTAGCCCAGACATATTTGACTCATTGGATTAATGTGTTAATCAAGACAAACATATCTCTTTCACCATGCTTTGACCAAAACTGGAAAAAGTGCTGTTATCTGAGCAATGCATTGTTCAATCTTAGTAATAAATTATGTTGAATTTACCTACTCTTTTGTCTATATATGCAAGCATTTCTTATTGTTCTAAATCAAGTCTGCCATGATGTATAGGTATTACCCTTTTTAAAGTATCTTTGTGCTAATTCAGCTTCATTCATTACATATTTATTTCCTACAGTTTTTCAATTGCTTAAGTATAGCTTAAAATTTATTAAAGCAATAATTCATTTGGATCGTGTCAGCCAATTGCTCAACTGTTCTAAATTCTTTTGGAGATTTGCGCCACATCTTCATTCCTTTTGGCTGTCCTTATTTCTGTCTCATCAGCAAATTTAACCAGCTACCAGGCAGATCTCTTGAATGTACAGCAGAGGTGGTAGAGGGGATGGGGGAAGGTGATGGAGGGGATGGAGAAGGTGATGGAGGGGATGGGGAAGGTGATGGAGGGCTGGGGAAGTGGCAGGGTGTGAGGGGGAAGTGATGCGGTGGGGGGAGGCAATGCTCACAACCTGATGCTTCATGCTCAAGTTTGAATCGGCATTCAACCCATCCCACCTATTCATGGAAAGGTGACCACTGGGCAGCATGGTGAATCAGTGGTGAACACTGCTGCCTTGCAGCGCCAGGGACCCGCATTCGATTCCAGCCTCAGGTGATTGCCTGTGCAATCTCCATGCATTCTCCACGGGTTTCCTCTGGATACACCAGTTTCCTCTCTCAGTCCAATGATGTGCAGGTTAAGTGAACTGGGCATTCTAAATTGCCCATAGTGTCCAGGGATGTGCAGGCTAGGTGGATTAGCCATGGGAAATGCTGGGTTACAGGAATAGGGGCAGATGTGGGTGGAATGCCCTTCAAAGGTCAGAGTAGACTCAATGGCCTGATTCCACACTGTAGGGATTCAGTAAGTAATTACCAAAAAGTGATCATTTTTAAAGAGCAAATTTACAATTCATGTCAAAGCAAACAGAAATAGTTACCCTCTGCTCCCAATTGATGAGTTACCTTTTCTGTCTGTCATTCAATGCTATATTTCTGCAAATTAGAAGTCTTTCACTTTCTCCAAAGTTTCAAGTCATTGATTTTTACAATGGAGTCCATTCTGCCCGTGAGATTCTCCTCATCATTCCATGTACATTTTTTGTTTTTCCCTTTACTGTTTAGTTTCTGCTGGTGATATAGACTAATATGTGAGATTCTACTTCCATCATTCTTTCTGATGCTCACTCTATCTGCTTCCGATTATTCACAACTGTTTTCTGAAACATCTTGTCTATGCTTTCTTTTTCCCCAACCACCTGAGCAAAAAGGTTAACAACAGTTAATAACAACCACCAGGCACAGATACTTTTCCTGATGGTTTTAACCCTTCAAATGCTGTTGTCACACAAGTGGAATTTTAACCTAATATTTTCTGTACAACCTGTGGACTTGTTGTCTTAAGTTGAAATCCTTTTCTACTAGGATCTAGTTTCTTTTTATTGCTTGCTGTCCCACCATTAAAGTGATGTATGCACATCCAAAGTTACCACTCATTTTCAAGTTGTACTATTCAGTACATATTTCCTCATTTTTTTAAAAAAAGTTATTACCTCACAATTCTCCACATTAAAATGCTTTTGGCATCTGCTCAGTATACTAATCTCAGAATCATATAGTGCAGAAAAGGTACTTTGGCCTATCAAGTCTGTACTGCCAAAGCTAAAATAGTCCCATTTCCATCACGAGACCCATAGCCTTGAATGTTATGGCAATTCCAGTGCTCATCTAAGTACTTTTTAAAGGTTGTGAGATTATGTGGACTACCCTCCCATTGCAAGCCCTAGCATCCTCTGGGCATGAAACATCAGAGTGCAGACAGCACCATCCCCGCACCACCCTCTGCCCGCTCCAATCCGTCGATGTTCTTCTGAAATTTGCTTATTGTATCATTCACTGTTTTGCTGTTTCCTGAAATGTGCTCAGTGAAACTATGCCAGAGGTAGCACATTTATCTTTTTCATCATTCACATGCAGAAGTGATCGAGAAGGTTCTTCGCACGGGGTTGTAAGTTTTATATTATCATAATTGTTCAAGTTATTGATATACAGGCATTCATCTGCCTGACTGAGGAAAGGTATCATTTTATCTTTCACTGCAGCTGGGGTAATAGATCCAATCCTTTAAAGTGACAACCTCAGCTCAGTCAGTAGCACTCGCACCTGAATTACAAGTTGGTTGGTTTGAGATCAATTCCAAAGATTTGAGAACCTAATCTCGGCCGGCACGTCAGTGTGGTAGTGGACAAAGTGTTGCAGTCTCAGAGATTTCAGATGAAATGTTAAACTCAGGTCTGGTTTGTTGTTTTAGATAATTATGAATGATTGTAGGATACTATTTAAGCAGAGGTGTTTCTAACCTGTCCTTGCCAACATTACTAAACCACATTGTCTAGTCATTATCTCATTGCTGGCTATGGGACTTTGCTATACACAAGTTAGTTGCAGCTTGTCTCTATAATACACAGCGTGACTGGTATTTGAAAGCATTTTATTAACTGTAGTGTTTTGGACTTGCTGAGGTCATTAAAAGTGCTATATGGATACAGGTTCTTCTCTTCTTTAAATTTATTGTTTGGTTTTAAATCAGCCTCTAACTTCAGCTGGACTTGGCAATCCTTCCACAATAACCGACAGTCAACACTTCTTCAAGTTCATCTTTGTCATAGGTACTGTTTGCCCAACAGTTATGTTAACCTAAAAGTAACAAACATCATAGGCCATAATCTGTATTCATTTCATTTTTGTCATTTTTCACCTAGATTGTCCTGTATCCCCATTAATGTTCTCATATTTCAGTGACATGAGCTTAAGCTTTTGAGCTACTCAAATGTACCAAAAGTACGACCACAGCCTCACAGTGCCCAAGACCCAGGTTCGAATCCCACCTTTGGGTGACTGTCTGCAGGGATTTTGCACATTCTCCCAGTGTCTGCATGGGTTTCCTCCGGATGCTCCAGTTTCCTCCCACAATCCAAAGATGTGCAGGTCAGGTGAATTGACCATGCTAAAGTTCTCCTGGTGTCAGTCATGGGTAAATATAGGGTAGGAGAATGGGTCTAAATGGGTTACTCTTTGGAGGGTCAATGTGGGCTTGGAGGCTGATGGACCTGTTTCCACACTGTAGGGAGTCTAATTGAAGCTAATCAAAATATTGATTTTCAGATAAAGCATACTTTTCCAGCTTAAGAATAAAAATCTAAGAACACAAATTAAATTTTCAACCTGAGTGAGAGGTAGGTTTAGAAGAAGGTGGTTTTCCAGAAAGTTCTCAGAGCAAGTAAGCATACCAATCTGTCACCAACAGTGGGTAGCCAATTAAAACTTGCCAAATTAGGCCACGTTGTGGATCATCCAATACTGAAAAGGCCTCAGATATGATTAAAAACTGCAGATCAGCATTTGCAGGTCTTATGGTGGTGGTTCCACCCTGTGGTGTCCCCAGGTTCCTTCAACAACAGAGCTGAATGTACAAACACAGAGACAATGAACAAGCATTTTGAGCCTGCTCCTGTCACTCTATAAAATCATGGCTGATCCCATCTCTCTCTGTAGGACTTCCCACTACCTAGAGCCATGAGCATTCCCATCGGACTTCCCTGCTTTGGAACACACCCACCATTCCTAGTTGGACACTGTTCCTGAAGGCATCTAACTACCTGTTCACTATCTCAAAAGGCTCCTTCAGGGTTCTGCCTCAGACCAGCAGTGAGATTGGAACCACAGAACTAAAGTTCAACCCATTGTATGTCACATTCCATCCAAGACTGATACTTTTCAGTCAGTATATATACACATATAAACTAGTCACTGAAGAAAAGACTATTACACCTAGATAAAGTATTGAAACAGAGGATGAAGTGTAGATAAAGCAAAGCACTGTGATTAGTTTGGATAAAACCATGTGTTATAGCGGCAGAATTGGCCACTTAGCCCATTGAGTCTGCTCCACCATTCAATGAAATCCTGGCCGCTGTCTAAATTCTCAACTCCACTGTCCTGTCTTTCACCCATAACCACTGAATCCTTACTGACGAAAAATCTGCTTTTGGATTACTCCAGTAAAAAGCAAAGGCATAATAGGTCAGATGAGCTCCTTCTGTGTTTTAATCCACAGATTAAAATTAAGAAATGTCAGTTCTTCTGAAAACAAAAAGAGAATAAAGGTTGATCAGGTCCAAGATCAAAACATAATGAGGTTTCCAAGTATTGCTCATTGAACTTTTTTGAGTGACTTAATGCACATCACTAATACAAAAACAGGATTTTTTGGTGGTAAAAAAACAATAAACAGGGATTACATATGGTTTGTATACACACAAGTGGGAAAGCAGTAGTTAATTTGCAGCCCTGGATATTGCCTGCACTGTGAATAGGAAGTGAATGAGAATCAAATGATCCCAGTCCCCTTGGAGAGGTCAATTTACAAGCTCAAAAATGGTGAACAAGAATTTTAAGACATTTAATATCCCTCTTTGGTAAATGATGGTGAAATTCTAACTCATTGACCTTGACTTCAAATCATTGGGACAAAAGTATTCTTACATCACTGCAGAAATTAAAGTTGGTTTGTCAGGTGAGTCAATATAACATTGTCCATTTGCTGCCAACCATATAAATCATTTGTATCAGTTTCCAATAATAAACAGAGCTGAAAATGTGTTGCTGGAAAAGCGCAGCAGGTCAGGCAGTATCCAAGGAGCAGGAGGGAGAATCGACATTTCGGGCATGAGCCCTTCTTCAGGAAGAAGGACTCATGCCCGAAACGTCGATTCTCCTGCTCCTTGGATGCTGCCTGATCTGCTGCGCTTTTCCAGCAACACATTTTCGGCTCTGATCTCCAGTATCTGCAGTCCTCACTTTCTCCTCCAATAATAAGCACTCTCCCTCTTCTGACTTATGGAGTCTTACAGTGCGGAAACAGACCCTTCGGTCCAACCTGTCAGTGCTGACCAGATATCCGAAACTGACAGAGTCCCAATTGCCAGCATTAAGTCCATATCGCTCTAAACCTTGCTATTCATGCTTTTAAATGTTGTAACTGTACCCAACTCCACTATCTCCACTGTCAACTCATTCCTTTCCTGGGGATTTATCTACTTTTATGCATTTTAAGACTGCCATCACCTCTTCTTCTGTAATGTGGACTCTGTTCAAGACATCTGTTCTTGGATAGGATTCAAAAGCACCAATGGTGACAGGTACCCCAGTCAACCAATCTTCAAGTCCATGCCTCCCCAAACAGGCTGGGATGCTGATGTAGAGGACAGGCATGGCTGAACATGTTTTGACATTAAACAACTTTGGTCACTGGATAGCAATGTGGAGTGGGAAGTTTACTTGATTACCAATAAGTCTATACCAACTGTGACCACACCATGCCTTACATATTGCAATCAATTATTTTAAGAAATTCGAGGAGGAAGGAGGGATAGAGAATGAGATTCTGGAAATAGACAACATAAGAACCGCAATTTAAAACTGCATTGTGACAGAGCTGTACCAAATGAAACCTAGAAGTGTGAACTGCTGCTTATAGAAAGATGACAATGGAAAAGGTATAAAAAAAATTACAGAATGGAAAAAAAAAATCAAGGTGCAGCACCCTTAAAGAACAATACCCAACTGGCTAAGAGGCTAGACAAGATAAGGATCATAGATTCAACATCTCCTGTTGATGCGGGACAACAATCAATGAAATGAACAGTATGCTGAGGTAGCCTGTGAAACCAATAAAAGGACAAATTTAAAGCAGTTATGTTGGAGTGATGGAGTGCTTCTCATGTAGCCATAACCTGATTGTTAAGTTCATTGCTGGTCACTGAGATTCAAGGGAAATATCCAAGTGCTGAATATGATTAACAGAAGACTCAGTCTGATAACACAATCTTTAATGGACTCCAAAGTAAGCAGATACCTTACACAATGCATACTCAGGCAAGAGAGAGGACTGCACCATACTAAATAGAAAATAACAAAGGGGCGGCGAGAGTAGAATAGTTGGGATTCATTTCAAAACAGAAGGATGCAGGATAGAAGTAAAGCATTTCTGACTCAGAAATGAAATCCCCTTAAACATTATAAATCTTAACTTTGAAGAAAATGCACATGCAATACTAAATATGTTTCACTTCAAAGAATTTTTGAATAGAAATCTTATATTGAATTAAATCCCTTCCACCCTATTAGAACATAGAACATAGAACATAGAAGAATACAGCGCAGTACAGGCCCTTGGGCCCTCGATGTTGCGCCGATCCAAGCCCACCTAAACTACACTAACCCACTATCCTCCATATACCTATCCAATGCCCTCTTAAATGCCCATAAAGAGGGAGAGTCCACCACTGTTACTGGCAGGGCATTCCATGAACTAACGACTCGCTGAGTGAAGAACCTACCCCTAACATCAGTCCTATATCTACCCCCCCTTAATTTAAAGCTATATCTACCCTGCTTTTGTTCTTCTCATGTTCTTCGGGTGTCACCAGAATCTCTCTCAACTCCTCCACTATTACATGGTTATTCTAATGGAGCGCAGCATAAATTTGAGGAACAGATCTTAATCATTCCATTAGGAACTCTGTCACTCTCTGGCCTTAAATTTAATAATATATTAATCTTAGATTCCGAAATACCTTTGGGTGATAGCTGCTGGTAATGTCAGATGGGGATACCAGAGGTCCTGAGAGAGAACTTGCATCTCGAGCTGTCAACTCCACTGTCCTGGATTTTTTTTTCCCTTCTGCTGTATTTTGGGCGACTGAAGCATTTTCATCTGGTTGCCCTGCTTTTGTTCTTCTCATGTTCTTCGGGTGTCACCAGAATCTCTCTCAACTCCTCCACTATTACATGGTTATTAGACAAATTATGGGACATTCAGTACCAGATGAGCAAAATTTCCTTCTTGGAAATTACTAAGTTTAACATCGAGGAAACTGCAGCCAAATTGTTTATGGTCTCCATTCCAAACGCTGTTCCTTACTGTGATAGGGATAGCCAGTCCAAGATGACAACGGAGCAGGGCTCCTCTTCCAGAGCCTGTCCGCTCTTTTCTTTTTCTTTTTTATTGCTCTTCGTTTTTAAAAAAGAAACGTACTTACTTGTCCTTAGGCAAACGGCATTGACAGCAGCTAGAGCCCAGCGTGTGGACCCCAAGCAGATCCAGGTCACGGACGCGGAGTGGTCTCGAGCCACACCCAGGACACAGATCTTGGGCGAGCCTACCATGGACATCAGGTGGAACCAGTGCACGGACCTCAAGCCAGGCCCAGAACAGAGGGGAGTGGGCGCAGCGCAGACCTTGAATGAATCCCTATTACTTTTCTGGAGCAAGCACACAACCCAAAATAGGTGGCTGCCGCAGTGCCCAGTGGCAAATGATGGCACCTGAAAATTGACAATTTCACCATTGGTTGAATCTGGGGCTGGCGGCGGCAAAGCGATGGCAGAAGGGCAACACGGCAACATCGATCAGATGGGCCTAGCATGTGGACCTCGAGCAGAACCAGGGCGCAGGCATGGAGTGATCGAGAGAAGTGACTCTAATGGTTGGTCCCCTGAGGCAGAGTATTAGCCCAGCGGCAAAGATGGTGCCTGAGGATCGCTAACTTTGGCATTGCTTGGATCTGGTGTAGATGGCAGCCAAACTATGGTGGAAGGATGGAGGCAGAGGCAGTGCTGATGGCTCAGGACTGATGGGCTTCAAGCTATATCTTTATTTTCTTATTTGTAAATTATTCTAAATGGTGCCATATCATGGTGACAAGTTAAAGCTTTTCACTGCCATTATTATATGCTTACTTCAAAATATATGCGACAATAAAAGTAAAATCAAAAATCAAGATCGGTCCTATGATTTGTACGGTTCAAGATCCTTCCAGTGAATTCAGTCCATCTTGCTGTGGTGGTGAAGCTTGAGGCTTCCACTGATCTAGAGAATGATCCTGTCAGGGGTTCTCAATTCCCAGCAGGGTGCCCCCTGATGGTGAGGTCAGAGGGGAGGAACAAGACAACTCACAATCCAAAACAAGTCCTCAACAGTGATTTGAGCAGAAAACATTCATGTAATAGTAATGACAGTGATGGTAGATGAATGCTACAGCAGCAAGGAAATCTCCATTTATGACCAAGGACACCCTTCAGGCTTACCCTCAGAAAAGAAACAACATAGACATCAACGGCTATGGAACTTTGACTCAGAAGAAACTAACTTGAAGAAACCTCCCAGGGAGGAAACACTTTTTCGAGAGCATCCGTTGGCAAGAGGAAGTACAGAAAAAGGAACTGGAGAAAGGAATGTTGAACATGTCAAGGCCAATGTCCATTCAACTCCCCAGAAACAGGTACCAAATGTGTGGTGGGTACTGTGTTTCTAGGATTAGATTAATCATCAACCAGAGAAGGACTGCAGAGCCCATGATCAGTGACATGATATTTCCTGGATGGAGAGTCATACTCATTAGCAAGTCATTGTTGATGACGATCGTTCTGTAATCATTTATTTTGGATTTTAAACTGGAGGCATATGGGGTTTCCATGTACCTGAAGGGGCTCAATGATTAACTTCTAAGTATTTCTGTCGCATGGAGATTTCTTCTAAGAGAGATTTCCTGGATAGTAATGGGGGTTTATTTACAGTGGGAGAGCTTATGAGCAAACAAAGTAAACAGTATACTGCATTAGGTTTTCAGATTCTGGAATTTTGGGGTTAGGAGGCTGAAGGGAAACACTCAGATTCAAAGAAAGCTTTTATTTGGAAAATATCGTATAAGTTTTATTTGAAACAGAATATATAACACAGTTACTCATGAGAAAGGAAATGTTTTAGTATTGTTTTTAAAAAAAATCATTGGTACACTTCAGAATACCACAACCACCATATATCACATCTCAAATTAACCAAACTTAGAAACCCCAAATTATCGAGAAGTATTTTAACTAACTTTCATTCTGTGCATCAGCATCAACTATCGGCTTCCATCAGTTCACAGATAACGAATAGGAGGCAAAATTGCTGGTCTTTGAGAACAGCCTGAGTGCTCAGCCTTTTCTCAGATAAAAAAACACCGAAATGTTTTGATTCTCTGGTTTGTATTTACATCAACTGTTGCCAATTGTTATCCTTGAAAGAAATCAAAGTTACCACTTCCCAAGGTCCTCTCCTCAATAGCCTCACTGCTAAAGGCAGAGATGCTGCTGTGTAATGCAAACAAGTGCAAAAACTAAACTTGACAAGACACATTACTAATATCAGTCATGTAGTGGCACTTCAGTGAAGTGGTGCTGTCTGGCAATATCAGGGAGTCAAATGGAGGGCAGTATAGCTCAGAACATGCTTCATGTTTAAACCGACTGAACATTCTAATTATGGTAGCTTGCCAATGCTCCAGACTTTGCAGGTGAGCACTATGTGCATCAGATAAGTCGGTTTGATTGTCAACCAGAAAAGGATCCAAGAAATATTATGGAAAGGCTATCAAACTGAGATTTACCTAAAGGCTGATATCCTTGCCTTGAAGGTCCTCCAAATGGGTTGCGTCCACTGAAGCTGCTGCCATCGATAGCTCCATATGACATTGCTGCAGTGTTGAATGGAAGTCGAAGGAATGCACCTTTGAAGAAAAGGCAAGTCACGAGAGATATTAAAAGCAATTCAACAGATACCTCTCTCTCAGCAATTCCGATTTAAATAATTCATTAGATTAAAACACATTCATGTCATAGAGCCCTCATGCCCTCTCTTCCCTCCCACAGCAGGAATAGGATCCCCCTCATCCTCATCTACTATTCCTCCAACATCTACATGCAGAAGATCATTAACCACCATTTCTGCCAACCCCACTGGGATGTCACCACCATGTACAGATTTCCCTCCCCTCCCTTGTCAGCCTTCCACAGGGACTATTCCCAATGGCACTTCTTGGCCCACTCCCAACGTCGCCTTATCTTCCCACAGTACCTCCCATGCAACCGCAGAAGGTGCAACACATGGCTATTTCCTTCCTCACCCCTCAGTATCTAAGGGCCTAAGCACAGCTCCACACAATCTCGTTTACTGCATCTGCTGCTCACAATGTGCTCGCCTTTACACTGAGGAAACAAAGTGTAGAATAGTTGACGACATTGTAGAACTCCGACAATCTGTCCGCAAAAATGATCTTGAACTTCTAATTACCTGCCACTTCACCACACCACTCTGTTCTCTGACCAATGACAGCACAAGCTGGATGAAACCCCAGTTTCTGCTTGGGAACCCTGCAGCCTTCTGGATTTAATACTGAGTTCAACAATTTTCCAGCTTCTTAATCCAACACTCATCATATGAGCTGCTGCCACACACAATGGTCCTTATTTGCAGCTACTCATTTTCCCAGGCCAATCTTTACACTTTGTTTATTTCCCCCATTACACCTAACCTTTTTTCAGCATATAGACCAACCTTTTCCCAGTTGCAATCATGAATCTATCTACCTCTACCCTCAAAATATTCAAGGACTCTGCTTCCATTTTCAGGAAGACAATACTCAAGACCAACAATCTTGTGTGTGAAATCATCTTACTTTATGTCTTTTTTAAATGGGTGACGCCTTTTATTTCATTTTCCCATGAAAGGAAACCTTCTCTCCACACCTACCTAGTCAAGGTTCCTCATGATCCTCATTGAGGAGGGGAATATGTGCAGAGCCTTCAACTCCTATTTAGTTATCCTCCACTATTCACAACTGGAGGTGGCAGGACTGCTGAATTTATTAATGACCCATGGGTTTGGGATTTACTGTATATTGCATGCTGCTGTGTGATGTGAATCCATAGCCCAGTAGTTTGTAACTACACCAGACTGGGATCTCATTTTTAGTCATGGCTACTGCTGTGCTGGTGTGATCTCTTCTACTCCTCATTGAATCAGAGTCGGTTCCCTGGCCTGATGCTAAAGTCAATTGAAGGACATGCCAGACCATGAAATTTCAGATTTCAGAGTTGAAAATGAAAGGAAGGTTTGTTTTTAAAAGTGTGAGTGATAGTTTATGGTTTCTTTGCTGCGGCGATTTCATGGGAGTTGTCTGCAGATGTATTCTTTCTACCCTCTTGGCTTTTTTGTATGTGGCTCCAATTCAAGAAGTTTTACCAATCCTCAAGTGTTATGAGCCCTCAAATAATGGAGATGTTTCACCTTTGGCTGTGAGCTTAAATGTCTGCTTTCTCAGACTGTACTTTATGCATGTCTCTGGCTTTCTGACCAGATCTTGTGGCCAAAGATATCAGGCAATATTGGGGAGGTGGTGGTGGTGATGGCGGTGGTGGGGCGGGGGGGTTCAAGCTTGGGGGCTTAAGCAGGAGATCAGCCATGATCATAATGTAAGGTGGAGAAAGCTTGAGGATTGAAAAGTCTACTCCTATCTTCTGTTTCTATGTTGCGAACTTGATCATCAGAACACAGTGTTTACATCTGCTGACGACTCAAACAAACATGACTAACTGAACACAAATGCTCATAACTCAGTCTTTTAACCAACTGAAGGATGTATTTTAATAGATAAGGAACAACGACAATGTTTTTGCAGACATCAAGAATTTTGCAGGGATGCAAACATGATTGTCATACTCCTAAAGGCTGCATTCATCTGCTGTTGAAATTCTCACCTATTACTTTATTATTTCCAGCCTTTACTATTCCAATATTCTGTTGTCCGGTCTTTCATCCAACAAAACCCCAACTGCATCTAAAACTGTGCTGCTCTGATCTTGATACCTTTCCCGCCTGACTGACATTTGCTCCTGGTCCAAAATATACACAGGTTTTAAAGTTTTCAATCTTGTTTTGAAATCTCTTCTTGATCTTGGCATCAGTTGGCCGGAAGACTGGTTCAAGATGCAGATTAATGCCAACAGCATGGGTTCAATTCCCACACTGGCTGAGGCTACCATGAAGGGCATGCCTTCTCAATCTCTCTCCTCACCTGAAGCAAAGTTCACCAGTCATCTCTCTCAAATGAGAAAGCAGTCCTATGGTCTGGTAATGCTGCCTGATCCGCTGTGCTTTTCTAGCACCACTCTAATCTAGACTCTCATCTCCAGCATCTCCACTTTTGCCCATGGTCTGGTAAGACTATGGCAGCCCTACATCCTTCTATCCTAAGGCTTCGTTATCCAACTCAGTGTGGAATTCTGCTCACTATTTCTCCTTTGAAAGGGTGTTAGATGGAAATTTAGAGGCAAACACTACACCACGTTTATTATGACAAATTGAAAACATCCATTAAATACATTCTGCAGTAGGACCCACCGAGCAAAAAAAAACTTGATGAAAAACAAAGATTTCAGGAAAATTCAAAAATATGTTTAATAGGATGTACGCTGAGAGTATAGGGGTGTAGTTGGACACAGTTAAATGAAACTGTGCCCTTCACTTGTTCTCACTGCATTTTCTGCACAGAAGCTGCAAAAGGTGTTGATGAAAGCACTAATGATATTAATAATTAATAGGATATTTAAGAATTCACAGAAGGTATTACCATGGAGTAATATGACAAATGCTATTAAGTCTTAATGGCAAAATAATTAGGATACAACACATTTTGAAGAAATTACACTTTTAAATAGGGCTGTGTGGAAAGATATAGACTGTAATGCAGCTATGTTCTAATTCATTGATTCAAAGTTGCTCACACAAGTTTAGAATAAAGATTTTTTTAAAATGAAAGCAGAGCCCTTGAATTTCAGTGAACCTATAAAAACAATAGCATTTTGAAATTTAATCAAGGGTTTACTCCTGCGAATGTAAATGTTAAATGAAGAAAAGGGAGACAGATTGGAAGCAGAAAATTCTGAAGGACAGGACTAATCAATTCATTGGAAAGGTAGGGATTGATCAGGATAGTCAACAGGAATTTGTTAGAGGGAGATCCTATCTGAGGGAACTCTCCTGTGGTGTAGTGGTAGTGTCCGTACCCCTGGACCAAGAGACCCAGTTTCAAGTCCGCCTGCTCCAGAGGTATGAGAGAAAGTCTCTGAACAGGTTAATTAGAAAAGCAGAAGATCCTGTCTGACAAATTTTTGAAAAGGTGCCAAAATATATTGATGGGGATACTGCAGATTGATATGGTTTACATGGACTTCAGTGAGGTCATTGACAAGATCCCACAAGGAAGAGTTGTCCAAAAGGTAACAGACCTTGGGCTCCAAGAAAAGTTGGCAAACTGGATCTAAACCTGGCTTACAATTAGGAGGCAAAGAGTGATGGTGCAGGGTTATTTTTATATTCGAGGGCAGAGTAGGCTATGGGCCAAGTACAGGTAAATGGGCTGAGTGTAGTTTACTGTCTGCTAGTCGGTATAGACATGGAGAGTTGAAGAGGCTGGTTCAGTGCTGTATGAATCTGTGACTCTGAAGGAAAGGAACAACATCCATTAATTTGGTACCTTCCACAACCACAGATAAATCTGAATACTTTGCACCCAGTGCAATATTGTGGCAATATTTTCAAAAGCAACCTATTTAGGGATGTCATTCCACTCCTCAGGGATTTGAACTTAAGCGTTGGCTCAGATGTAGGGGCACAACTATGTGCCACAAGAGCCACAGAATATGAAATATATAAATAAAAGTTAAATGCTTTGTAATATGCTGTAGTGTAGTGTCACAAAGCTGTTTCCTTTTTTCCAAAAGGTGTTCTTTTCTCAACGATACTATGCCCTTGGTTTTCTCAGACGGGTTGTAAATGCTTCCGGTGCCAATTAGACTGGTTCGGTATAGAGATTAAAGGGTACTGAGAGTCCTTTTTAAAAAAATATGTAAAGAGATGAGATTTCAGGATAAAGTAATCATGTTTTGAAGTGACCTGCATAAAGAAAGGAGAGTGGTCAGCTCTCTAGTTGGACAGTTCAGTTTCGTCCAGAACTACTTGGGAGTTCAATACTGAGTTGTCTGAAAACAGTGTCTCTCTCTCTCTCTCTCTCTCTCTTCCCCTCTCTTTCTCTCTCCTTCTGCCCTTCTAACTTCCACTTGTAAGCATTTGTTCCATTTGTACTGGTTTTTAAGGGAGTTTGCTTATTGGGACTGTTGTGTCTATCCAGAACAGCATAATCAGGTCTAGTTTGGATAGACTGAGTTCCGCAGGGTTTTTAATTATGTTCTTTGTGTTTCATTGTGTAATTTTTTGAATACATTTTTGTCTGATTTAAAACCTGGTTGTGAACTCGCTAACTTTACCCTGGTAATTTTCACTGCACACTTACCGAAACAAATTGCAGAGTTATGGCCTGGGGCTGCTTGCTTAAGAATATTTTGAGTGGTCTGGCCTGGTCCATAAGAGATTGGGGGTCCTTTACCAAATTTTAAATAGCAAGTGTAGGTGCTAGTGTCTTCATTTCAAGTGCTGGTTTTGGTTGGGTAGACAAAACTTGGGATAACAATGGCTCTTTCAGTCGCCAAAAGTTTTTTGGATATGGATGTGGTCTCTTTGGAAGTTTGGTAAAAGGTGAATAAGACCAAGCTGCTGAAATTAGCAGACAACTTGAAATGAGAACTGCCTGCTTCTGTGAAAAAAGGAGAAATAATTACAGCAGAAGCTCAGCATTTAAACTTGCTGGAGAAACCATCAGAATTATAAAGTTGGCAAGAATTTGATGGCAAATAAAGCAGCTTGAATTAGAGGTGAGAGATAAGGAAAGGGCAGCAGAAATGAAACAGCTTGAGTTACAAATAAAAGCAGAAGGAAGAGAAAAACAAAGAGCAGAGAAAGAAAAAGAGTGAGCTTTTGAACTTAAAAAACTGACACTTAGAAAGGAAATGATGATATGGAGATGCCGGGGTTGGACTGGGGTGTACAAAGTTAAAATTCACACAACACCAGGTTATAGTCCAACAGGTTTAATTGGAAGCACTAGCTTTCAGAGCGCTGCTCCTTCATCAGGTAGTTGTGCTTCAACAACCTGAAGGAGCAGCACTCCCAAAGCCAGGGCTTCTCATTAAACCTGTTGGACTATAACCTGGTGTTGCGTGATTTTTAACTTTAAAAGGAAAGTCAGCTTAAAAAGCTGGAGATAAAGGCTGAGGGTAGGCTTAGTGAGAAAGAGAGTGAGGATGAGCAAGCCCCTGGTAGTCAGAAACCCAGTGGTAAAGTGCTTAAGTATGTTCAAGCATTGCCTACATTTTATGAGAAGGATATGGAAGCTTTCTTCATTTAATTTTAAAAGGTAGCTAAACAAATGCAGTGGCCAGTGTCCATGTGGGTTTTGTTGATCCAAAAGAAACTTGTAGGTAGGGCGAGTGAGGTATTCACATCACTCAGAGGAGGTATCTGGGGGGTATGAGGAGGTGATGAAAGCCTTTTTCAGTGCATATGAGCTTGTACCAGAAGCCAATAGACAACATTTCAGGAATCTAAGGAGGGACCCTGGTCAAACCTACATAGAGTTTGAAAGGATCAAACAGAGTAATTTTGATTGGTGGCTGAAAGCTTTAAAATTGAGCAAACCTATGATGCCATAAAGGGGCGATTATTTTGGAGGAATTCAAAAATTCACTGTCTGAAGTAGTGCAATCTTATGTGGAAGAGCAGAGAGTTAAAATGGCATGGTTAGTTGTTGAAGTGGCTGATGATTATGAGCTGCTCCATAAAACACGGTTTGACTTCCAGAATCCATTTCAGTCCATGAGGGATGGAAATTGGAGCAAAGAGAATTCCTCACGTGGAAAGGGAAAGATAGATCTCAGTGAAGATCATAAGGATAACTTACCACAGGGTAAAAAAGATACCCTTGAGGGGGACAAAGAAGTTAAAAAGTTCCGGTGTTTTCATTGTAATAAAGTGGGCCACACAAAGTCACAGTGTTGGTGGGCTAGGAAAAAACCAGATGTAGGAAAATCAGACAAGCCTGGGAGGTTTGTGGGGCTAGTAACAAAAAGCACAAGGGAAGTTAGACAACTGCCTCAGAGAGGCACAAGATGATCAGAGTTTGATTAAGGAGGAAGTGCCAAATCTGCTTAAAAAATATACATACAAGGTTAAAGTTTAATCACATAAGCCAGGAGCAGTAGGTAAGGAGGTTAGGTATTCAGGGAAACACGATCCTCTCAGTCTATAATGCTGAAGGGTGGGGCGATATGTACTCCTGACAGATTATTGCCAAAAAAGGTATTGGTGACAGGAATTCATGGTGAGACAAAAACTGCTCAATTATGTAAAGTGAGGCTAGAGAGTCCAGAGAAGAGTGGTGAATTTGTGGTTGGAGTACCAGACAAACTCTCAGGTCCAGGAATACAGTTTGTCCTTGCAAATGGCATAGCTGATTCACCGGTAGGCATGCTGCCTACTCTAGTTGAAAACCCAATGTAGACGCAGGCAACTAAAGAAATGAAGGATCTTTATTCAGGAATTTTCCTTGATTGTGTAGTCACAAGATCACAGAAACACAAGCTGAAGCAGGAGAGATCAAATGGCACAGATCAGGAAGCTGACATAGCTTTATCTGAGACCTTTTTGATCAGCTAAGTGGGACCATGCAGGAGAAAATAGGTAAATATGCAAGTATCTTTAGCTCTGTTAAGCTGATTAAATTACAGCAGAAAGATGATAACTTAAAACAGTTGTATCAAAAGGCATTGACAAAGAAGGGGAGTGAATGTATTCCTGTGTTTTATTACTAAACAATTGATATCTTAATGAGGAAATGGAGACCATCACACATTCAAGCAGATGAGAAATGGGCAGAGATTCATCAAATCATTTTGCCAGTAGGGGAGAGAAAGGGGGTGCGAGAGGCGTATTAGCTACCACTTGGAGGTCGTTTAGAGGTGAGGAAAACACAGGCTAAAATACAAACACATTTTTACAGGTCTGGACTACACAAGATGCAGACGTGTCATACAAAAAGTGGGAATGAATATTAATTAACAATAATGGATGTATCGACTAGATTTCCAGAAGCAACATCATGCAACATCATAGCTAAAAAAGGATTGGAGAAGAATTACTTAAATTTTTTACGAAATACACAGCCCCAGAGATCCAGTCAAATCAAGGATCAAACTTCACATCCAAACTATTCAAGGTGGCTGTGGATAACTTGGGAATAACGCAATTTAAATCTACTGCATACCATTCGGAATGGCAGGGAGCACTACAGAGATGGCATCAAACATTAAAGACCATGTTGCGGGCCTCTGATCAGGATTATCCAGATGATTAGGATAAAGGAGTTCCATTTGTACTTTTTGCTATCAGAGATGCACCGAATGAATCGACCAAATTCAGTCCATTTGAATTAATGTTCGGATATGAAGTAAGAGGACCTTTAACATTGACAAAGGAGAAATTAATAAGTCAGAATTCAGAGACCACCCATTTGGACTATGTGTCAGATTTTAGGAACAATTTAAGCACAGTTGGCTAGACAGCATTTAAAGGTTGAGTCAAAACTGTGGTGCTGGAAAAGCACAGCAGGTCAGGCAGCATCCGAGGAGCAGGAGAATCGACATTTCAGGCATAAGCCCTTTATCAGGAATGAGGCTAGTGGGCCAAGGCGTTGGAGAGATAGATGGGAGTGGAGTGGGTAGCTCAGAGTGCTTCAGGGCAGATGAGTTGATCTGAGGGTTGCAGTGAGAGAGAGACTCACTGAGATGCTTGTAGAAAGAGGAGGAGAACTTCTTCAAGGTAGGCATCTTCGGAAGAAGATTCGCAGTAAGTTTAAAATCAACTAGGAGGAAGTGAGTACCGCAGATGCTGGAGATTAGAGTCAAGAGTGTGGTGCTGGAAAAGCACAGCAGGTCAGGCAGCATCCGAGGAGCAGACCCATCACCCTCCCATTTATCTCTCCACCCCCGAGGCTCCCAGCCTCATTCCTGATGAAGGGCTTTTGCCCGAAACATCGATTTTCCTGCTCCTTGGGTGCGGCCTGACCTGCTGTGTTTTTCTAGCACCACACTTTCGACTCTAATCTTCAGCATCTGCAGTGCTCACCTTCATCTAGCATTTAAAAGTATCACAGCATACAATGAAACAGGAAGTGGATATGAAATCACAAATTCACAATTTTGCAATTGGGGATAAAGTATTGGTGTTACTTCCAGTAACAGGTGAGCCTTTAAAAGCAAGGTTTAGTGGACCTTAACAAATTGAGAAGAAATTGAGTCAGGTGAACTACTTGATAAGGACTGCAGACAGGAAGAAATCTCACACAGTGTGTCATATGAATATGTTCAAAAGGTATTTTGATAAGGAAGGAAAACAAGAGAAGGTGTTAATAATTACAGCACAGAAGCAAGAAGCAAGTTCAAAGGATTCTGAATGGGACATTCCTGAAATCAAATTTGACAATGAGGAAGTTGTCAAAAATTGGGATAAATTATTGAGCTACCTTCACAAGAAAATCAAAATGGGGAGATATGCTGAAATAAACAGGGAAGTACTAACCTAATTGTGCACGATGTAGAGATAGGAGGTACTGTTCCAAATAAGCAACATCCTTATCAACAATAACCTTCTAAAATTGGCACAGATTCAGAAGGAGATAGAGCGCCTGCTCCAAGATGGCATAATCAAAGTGAGTTACAGTGACCGAAGCTCTCTGATTGTCATGGTGCCAAAGGCAGATGGTACCCAACAGTTGTGTGTGGACTATCGCAAAGTCAATGCAGTTACAAAGACTGTTGCATATCCAATTCCACGATTGGAGGACTGTGTCAAAAAAGTCTGACAAGTAACTTACATTTCTAAGTTGGACTTGCTCAGAGGCTACTGCCAAGTACCTCTGTCAGAGAAAGCAAAGGTCATTTCAGCTTTCGTAACACCAAATGGACCATGTCAGTTCAAAGTCATGCCATTTGGAATGCAAAACACTCTAGCCACATTTCGAAGACTAACTAATAAGGTCATTGCCGGATTGCCCAACTGTGTGGTGTACATTGATGACCTGGCGATTTTTAGTCACTCATGGAAGGAACATTTACAGCATTTATCAGACTTGTTCGATCAACTTTCGAAGACAGGCTTGCTGGTAAACCTAGCTAAAAGTGAATTTGCCACCTTCCTGGGCCATGCTATTGGAGATGAACAATTACCCCATGGGATGCGAAAACAAAAGTAATTGGTGAATTTCACACACCGTCGACGAAAAAAGAAGTACTACAGTCTCTGGATTGAGTGGATTTTCCCAAAAGTTTGTGCTGAACTTGAGTAATGTGACTGCTCCACTCACCAAATGGTTAAAACAGGGCAAAATGTTCTAGCGGACAGTGGACTGTCAAAAGGCATTTGACAGCCTAAAAACTGTGTTAACCACTGCCCCAGTATTAGCCACACCAGATTACACAAAGCCTTTTAAGGTGGCTATCGATGCCAGTGATGAGGGTGTCAGTGCGGTGCTCCTGCAGGAGGATAACAAGGGAATCGAAAGACCCATCAGGTATTTTTCCAGGAAGATGAACATTCATCAACAGAAATATTCAACAGTTGAGAAAGAGATTTTAGGCTCGTTGTTGGCATTCCAATATTTCAGTGTTTATATTACCAGCAATGCATCCAAGACAATCGTATACACTGATCACAACTCATTGACACTTGTGGAAAGGTTTAAGGACAAAAATGCCAGACTGTTTAGATGGAGCTTGATATTGCAGCCATTCACTTTGACAGTTGTGCATGTGGCAGGTCACAAAAACGTGATTGCCGATATGTTATCGAGACTCGAATGAGATACGGAGGCGTTCGGTGGCAGGTGTGCCATGGTTTGAATTTGCATGTCTTTGTGCGTATTTGTATATTTATAGCGTATGTCTGTGGTGAAACTACTAACTGGGTTTTCGAAGGTTTTTAAAAATGAAGCCCTCATTTGGTACTGAGGGCCGTTTTTCTTTGAAGAGGGAGGTGTCACAAAGCTGGTTCCTTTTTTCTAAAGGCTGTTCCTTATCTCAAGGATACGAACGCCCTTGGTTTTTTTTCAGAGGGGTCGTAAATGCTCCCGGTGCTGATTAGACTGGTTTGATACAGACATTAAAGGGAATTGAGAGGCCTTTTTGTTTATATGTAAACAGATGAGACTTCAGGCTAAAGTGATCACCTTTTAGATGTGACCTACATAAAGAGTGGTCAGTTCTCTAGCTCGGGCAGTTTAGTCCAGAACTAGTTGGGAATTCCACAGTGAGCCGTGTGAAAACAGATTCTCTCTCGCTCTCCCCCTCCTTCTGCCCTTCTGACTTGAAACTGTAAGCATGTGTCCCATTTGTAAAGGGATTTGCTTATTGCGATTGTTGTGTATATTCAGTTCAGCATAGTTAGGTCTAGTTTGGATAGACTGAGTTCTATAGGGGTGTTTTATTCTGTTCATTGTGTTTCATTGTGCAATTTTGTGAATACATTTTTGACTGTTTTAAAACCTCGCTAACTTAACCTGGGTAATTTTCACTGAACACTTACCAAAACAAATTGCAAAGTTATGGTCTGGGCTGCCTGCTTTAGAATGTTTTGAGTGGGCTGGCTTAGTCCATAACAGTAGGGAATTGTGGCAAACCAATTTGCACACATCAAGCTCCCTCAAACAAAAAAGTGAAGTAATGATTAGATAAATTATTCCAATTCGATTGATCAAGGGTCAGCATTAGTTGGGATTTTGGGGGAAACACTACTCTCCTTCAAACGTTGTCATAGAATCTTTTATTAGAGACAAAAATAAAACTGGAGATGCTGGAATCCAAAGTAGACAGGCAGGAGGCTGGAGGTGGCGAAGTTGATGTTTCAGGTGCAAACCTTCTTCAGGACTGGGGATCAGTGTAGGGAGAGCTGCAGATAAAGGTGGTGGCGGGGGCTGGGTGGTGAAGTGGGGACAGGTGAAGACAGGTAGAGGGTATGACCTGGTTGGTCAATGGGAAGAATGAATCTGGTTGGTGGCTGAAAGAAGTGGAAGGGAGGGGAGGGGGGCTGGGGAGAGAGTCGAGGGATGGGAAGGGAGGTTGTTTCACATTAGAGAACTCAATGTTGAGTCCTCTGGGCTGTAGGCTGCCCAAGTGGAAGATGAGATGTTGTTCCTCCAATTTGCAGTTTGGTTCGTTGTAGCAATGGAAGATGCCAAGGGTGGTCATGTTGGAAAGGGAGTTGGAAAGGGAATTAAACGGGCAGTGACTGGAAAGTCCGGTTGGCCACGGGCCCAGCTGAGATGCTCGGAAAAACATTTGGTGTCCCTGAAGTAGAGAAGACCACATCGGGAGGACATAATGCAGTAAATTAGGAGGGAAGAGAGGCAAGTGGACCTCTGTCGCACCTGGAAGGACTGTTTGGGGCCCTGGATGGAGATGAGGGGGGTGATGTACCAGCAGGTTTTGCATCTTTTCCGGTTTCAGGGGAAAGTACCTGGGGGTTTGTGTGGGGGGGTGTGGGTTGGTGGGCTGAGTGGCGCAAACCAAGAACTGTCGAAGGGAACGATGCTTGATGGAAGGCAGGGAGAGGTGGGGAGGGGAAAGATGTTCTTTGTGTTGAGGTCTAGTTGGAGTTGGTGGAAGTGTTTAAGGATGATGCATTGTACACAGAGACTGGTGGGATGGTAGGTGAGGACAAGGGGAACTTTGCCTTTATTGCATTTGGTGGGTGGGGTTTAGAGCAGTGGAATGGGAATAGAGGTGATGCAGTGGAGGGCATCCAACACATCATCCTTAAACACTTTGCCAACTCTAACTAGAGGAGAAAATGAGGTCTGCAGATGCTGGAGATCAGAGGTGGAAATGTGTTGCTGGAGAAGCGCAGCAGGTCAGGCAGCATCTAGGGAACAGGAGAATCGACGTTTCGGGCATTAGCCCTTCTGTTTGTGATACTTCTGGATTTATATGGAAGCCTGTAATCTGATCTCAAAATCACTTCCTCCATACTCTTTTTGAACGCAATGGGAAACTTTGTATTGAAGTAAAAATATTAATCAGTTACCTTTGATCCTGGGGTTATTTCATCTTCTAAGTCAAGCTATAGTTTCCATCGCATCTATTTGCAACATAATTTTGACAATGAACAAAAAAAACAAAGACCTGCAGATGCTGGAAATCATAAAAAAAAGAAAAATTGCTGGAAAAAGCTCAGCAGGACTGGCAGCATTGTGGAGAGAAAGCAGAGTTAACATTTTGAATCCAGTGACCCTTCTTCAGATCCAGTCACTAAGGAATGAGATGAGACTGTGGAAGTGAGTGATGTTGACGGTATGTCTCCTGAACCTTGGAAGATTCAGGGTTTCCCAGAGTAGATTTCGAAACAGCTAATATTGTTCACAAATCTAAATGTCTTGTGTTTACCTCTCTCTAAAAATATAAGTCTTCTTTTGGTCTCTCACAACCAGATTTTCTATCAGACAGTCCTATAACTTCTTTCCAATGCCTTATATTCAAAGCTATAGTTCCAAACCATAATAGATCTATAAAGCACATGAAGCAGTCTAAAAACATGATTATCATGTCAACCTCACAAATGGAACAGGAGAGAATTATACAAATATTGTGGAGATTATTCAGATACTGCCCTACTGATTTTGTTGAATTCTCAAAGGACTGTTTTGTTTTTACTTTTGACAAAAGAAAACATTTCATAAATTTTAGTTAAAATACTTATATTATAGCAAAAAGTTATTATTTGGACCCATATGAGTTTGAAGGCATATCAATGAATCTTAGCACCAGATATTTTAACCAGGAGACTTGGGAAGTTGAGCCAGGAGGTTTTGGGGAAAGTATTGTGAAATACTTACTGGTCCTAATGTGAAAAATATCCTCCTAATGAAAATAAGCAATGGTTTCTTCCTTATTCCATCAATGCTGCTGATAGTACTCACTTTGTTACAAACCCAGCATAGATTGCAGTCTGCAATTAAGGACCCTCCTCAGTTCTGTTCAGCCACTTCTCATATACATAAGTGTAAAACATACCCTGGCAGTATTAAACTAAAGGAGAAAGTGAGGTCTGCAGATGCTGGAGATCAGAGATGGAAATGTGTTGCTGGAAAAGCGCAGCAGGTCAGGCAGCATCTAGGGAACAGGAGAATCGACGTTTCGGGCATTAGCCCTTCCTGAAGAAGGGCTAATGCCCGAAACGTCGATTCTCCTGTTCCCTAGATGCTGCCTGACCTGCTGCGCTTCTCCAGCAACACATTTCCAACTCTAACTAGACCCCACCACCAAAAACATTTTCCCCTCCCCACCCCTCTCGGCCTTCCACAAGGACTATTCCCCTCGACAGTCCCTAGTTTGCTCCACTCTCACCACTGAACCCCCAGGTACCTTCCCCTGCAAACAGAAAAGATGCAAAACCTGCTATCACATCACCCCCCTCTCACCTCCATCCAGGGCCCCAAACAGTCCTTCCAGATGAGACAGAGGATCACCTGCCTCTCTTTAAACCTAATTTACTACATCAGGTCCGCCCGTTGTGGTCTTCTGTACATCAGGGAGACCAAACATAAACTTAGGGACTGTTTCGCTGAGTATCTCAGCCGGGCCCGCAGGGGCCAACCAGACCTCCTAATCACCACCCATTCTAATTCCCCTTCTCACTCCCTTTCCGACGTGGCCATCCTTGGCCTCCTCCATTCCCACAACAAACGAAACTGCAAAATTAGAGAAATACCACTTCACCTTCAGCCTGAGCAGCCTAAAGACCAAATGATTCAACATTGAGTTCTCTAATTTCAAATAACGTCTCTTCCCAGCCTCTCCCCCCTCCCTTCCACTTCGACCAGCCACCTACCGGATTCATCCCTCCGGAGCCCAGAGAAAGCAAATGACAGTTGGATAGACAAAGTAATGAATAATGGTGAGCTAGGACCATTAGTGGGTGAAAATGGAACATTTCAGAAGATTCCCCCGGCCTCTGGAATTGCTTGGATGCCATTAGCCATGCGGCTGCTGCAGCCACCATCCCCACGGTGATGGATGATGTCTCTTCCGCTCCCATCATGACCACTTCCACAGCCACATCCACCCCTCACAATTCCTCATGCACCACAAGTGACATCACTTCCGCCCCTCACATCATCGCTGATGTCACACGCTCAGTGACATCCGTCCACCCCCCACTGCCATGTTTGCCACCACTTCTGCCCCCACCAACTCCACTCACCTGTATTCTGCTGACCCGCTCCCCGCAGGTCCCACTGTCACCATACCTGCCCCCCAGAACCCTGAGGGGAACACCACCCCTGATCATGACTCCACCCCCATTCCCACTAACATCACAACCACTCCAGTTACAGGCTCCGCCCTCACTCCCAGCTCCACACCTACCCCGGGTCCTTGCTCCCAGCCCTGCCGAGTTTTCACCATTCCCCCTGACCTCCCCTTCACTGAGGACGAACGATCAGTCCTCAGCAAAGGCCTCACCTTTATCCCCCTCCGTCAACACATCAATGAATTTAATACACACCGTGACATCGAACATTTCCGCCACCTCCGCCTCCGAGCTTACTTTTACAGACAGAAATCCCGCCCACCTTTCGAGGTCCCCTTCGTCCACCTCCAACACACTCCATCCACCTGGACACCCTGCACTGGCCTATTACCTGCCCTCGATCTCTTCATTTCCAACTGCCGCCGAGACATTAGCCACCTCAACCTGTCTCCCCCCCTCCCTCACTCCAACTGCTCACCCTGACAATGCGCAGCCCTCCACTCCATCTGCTCCAATCCCAACCTCACCATCAAACCAGCAGATAAAGGAGGTGCAGTGATAGTTTGGCACACTGATCTCTACACCACTGAAGCCAGACGCCAACTCAAAGACACCTCCTGCTACCGCCCCCTCGACCATGACCCCCCCCCCCCATCACCAAACCGTCATCTCCCAGACCATACAGAACCTCATCACCTCAGGAGATCTCCCACCCACAGCTTCCAACCTCATAGTCCAGGAACCCCGCACTGCCCGGTTCTACCTCCTTCCCAAGATCCACAAGCCTGACCACCCTGGCCGACCCATTGTCTCAGCATGCTCCTGCCCCACCGAACCCATCTCTACCTACCTTGACACTGTCCTATCCCCCCTAGTCCAGGAACTCCCCACATATGTTCGAGACACCACCCACGCCCTCCACCTCCTCCAAGACTTCCGTTTCCCCGGCCCCCAACACCTCATCTTCACCATTGATATACAATCCCTCTACACCTCCATCTGCCATGACCAGGGCCTCCAAGCCCTCCGTTTCTTCCTCTCCTGACATCCCCAACAGTAGCTTTCCACCGACACTCTCAGTTGTTTGGCTGAACATGTCCTCACCCTTAACAATTTTTCCTTCGAATCCTCCCACTTCCTCCAGTCCAAAGGGGTAGCCATGGGCACCCGTATGGGCGCCAGCTATGCCTGTCTCTTTGCTGGCTATGTAGAACAGTCCATCTTCCGTAGTTACACCGGCACCACTCCCCACCTCTTCCTTCACTACATTGATGACTGCACTGGCATCACCTCGTGCTCCCACGAGGAGGTTGAGCAATTCATCAACTTCACCAACACACTCCATCCCGACCTTAAGTTCACCTGGACTATCTCTGACACCTCCCTCCCCTTCCTGGACCTCCATCTCCATTAATGATGACCGACACGACACTGACATTTTTTACAAACCCACCGACTCCCACAGCTACCTGGATTATACCTCTTCCCACCCTACCTCCTGCAAAAATGCCATCCCGTATTCCCAATTTCTCCACCTCCGCTGTATCTGCTCCCAGGAGGACCAGTTCCACCACAGAATACACCAGATGGCCTCCTTCTTTCGAGACTGCAATTTCCCTTCCCACGTGGTTGAAGATGCCCTCCAACACATCTTGTCTACATCCCGCACCTCGGCCCTCAGACCCCACTCCTCCAACCATAACAAGGACAGAAGCCCCCAGGTGCTCACCTTCCACCCTACCAACCTTTGCATAAACCACATCATCTAACGACATTTCCACCACCTCCAAACGGACCCCACCATCATGGATATATTTCCCTCCCCACCCATTTCCACTTTCCGCAAAGACCTTTCCCTCCATGACTACTTGGTCAGGTCCACGCCACCCAACAACCCACCCTCCCTTCCTGACACCCTCCCCGGCCACCGCAGGAATTGCAAAACACCTCCTCCCCCACCTCCATCCAAGGCCCCAAAGGAGCCTTCCACATCCAACAAAGTTTCACCTACACATCCACCATTATCATTTATTGTATCCGTTGTTCCTGATGCGGTCTCCTCTACATTGGGGAGACTGGATGCTTCCTCGGAGAGTGCTTTAGGGAACATCTCCGGGACACCCGCACCAATCAACCCCACTGCCCCGTGGCCCAACATTTCAACTCCCCCTCCCACTCTGCCAAGGACATGCAGGTCCTGGGCCTCCTCCACTGCCGCTCTCTCATCACCCGACACCTGGAGGAAGAACGCCTTACCTTCCGCCTCAGAACACTTCAACCCCAGGGCATCAATGTGGATTTCACCAGTTTCCTCATTTCCCCTTCCCCCACCTCACCCCAGCTCCAGCCTTCCAGCTCAGCACCACCCTCATGACCTGTCCTACCTGCCTATTTTCCTTTTCACCTTCCCACTCCACCCTCCTCTCTGACCTATAACCTTCATCCATGCCCCCATTCACTCACTGTACTCTATGCTACTTTCTCCCCACTCCCACCTCCCTCTCATTTATCTCTCCACTTTGCAGGCACACTGCCTCTATTCCTGATGAAGGGCTTTTGCCCGAAACACCAATTTTCCTGCTCCTCGGATGCTGCCTGACCTGCTGTGCTTTTCCAGCACCACTTTAATTTATTGGGAAAGAAATCCATGTGATTGCAAGTCCAGGGGTTTGGGAGTGCATAAAGGACATGGAAGGAGGTGCTCAGGTAGTAAAAGTATCGAACGCTATATTGAGTCCAAAAGGCTGGATGCTTCCCAAGCTCAAAACGGGATGCTGTTCTTCCAATTTGCACTGAGCTTCACTGGAACTCTGCAGCATACCTGAGACAGAGGTGTTGGCCAGGGAACATGGTATGTTGAAAAGGCAAGCAAAGTGGAAGCTCAGGGTCCTTTTTATGGACTGAACATAGGTATTCCAGAAAGCAATTCCCCCAGTCTGAGCTTTGTTTCCCCACTGTAGACAAGACCATATTGTGAACAGCATATGCAGTAGATTAGATTGAATGATGTGTAGGTAAAACATTGCTTCACTTAAGAGGTAGGTCAGAGACCTTTCAGTGAGGAGACAGGAAATAAATGGGCAGGTGTTACACCTTCCACAGTTGTAAACGAAGGTGATTAGATTAGATTAGATTAGATTAGATTAGATTACTTACAGTGTGGAAACAGGCCCTTCGGCCCAACAAGTCCACACCGACCCACCGAAGCGCAACCCACCCCATACCCCTACATTTACCCCTTACCTAACACTACCGGCAATTTAGCATGGCCAATTCACCTGACCTGCACATCTTTGGACTGTGGGAGGAAACCGGAGCACCCGGAGGAAACCCACGCAGACACGGGGAGAACGTGCAAACTCCACACAGTCAGTCGCCTGAGGCGGGAATTGAACCAGGGTCTCTGGCGTTGTGAGGCAGTAGTGCTAACCACTGTGCCACCGTGCACGAGGGTCTGGGGATTTGCTGAGGGTGGAGGAGGAATAGACCAGGGTGTCCAGGAGGAAATGGTCCCTGCTGACAGGGAAGGAATGGAAGACTGAAAGGGGTCGGATGGGGGGTGGAGGTAATGTGCATTTGGTGGTGGCATTCCATCGGAGGTGGCAGAAATAGTGGCCAATTGTCCTTTGGATGTGGATGAGATGGTAACTGAGGCATGGGGATCCCTACCATTGTTGTAGGAGGGAAAAGAAGGGGTAAGGACAAAAGTGGAGGAAATAGGGGTCTCAGCCATGTCTGACCTGTCAACAACAGAGGTGGAGAATCCTTAGTGGAGGAAAAGGATGGACATTTCTGAGGCTCCCCCTGTGGAAGATGGCATTGCCAGAACAGATACAACAGAGAAACTGGGAGAATTGGATGGAGGTTTTGCAGGAAGCAGGATGTGAGGATGTGTAATCCAGGAAACTGTATTGTAGTGTATATCAATGGACGGTCTGTGTCCAGAAATGGAAACAGAGATGTCAAGTAAAGGAAGTGAGGAGTTAGAAATGGACAAAGTGAAGATTAGAGCAGGGTGGAAAATGGATAAAAGTGGAATTGTGGATAAGAGAGGGAAAGCAGCACTAATGATGTCATCAATGTACTGGGGAAAGTGTTGTTAGTGGGGACCAGAGCAGGATTGGAACAAGGAATATTCCACATAACCCACAAGAGGACAGCCATGACTGGGGTCCATGCGGGTACCCACTGCATAAGTTACCAAGGAAAATAATCTAGCCGAAACAGGAAATCATCTTAAAAGCAGTCAAATGTTGCATTGAGAACCAGCAATTCAGTAATCTGGAAGGCAGAGATTAATAGGTTAAAGTAGTTTCTTGCCCAACCGACTTTGTGAAAACAAAGCAAAATATGTAAACTCCATTGTCTCCATTCAAACTATTAATGTTCTTAAAATACTTCTGTATTCTGCAAAACTAGATACAGAACATGAGTATCACTCAAGTTCTAGTTTACCTTGTATCTGCATGTGTTGCAAGTGAGGTAAAATCTTAAACACTGAAAATTGATGAAGTTGGTATGTCCTTGATTAATAGGTTGAAATTAAACACACTGAGTATGGGCATGATTGACCATTGTTATTACTCTGCCATTTATTGTTATACCTGACTTTTCACACCAATATCGAACATCAGTGAAGAAGGGTACCTTTCACTCGCACCAACGTCCTTCAGCTTGACATTCATAAAATGTATTAATAGAATATGAATCCTATCACTTATTTTGACCGATGATAAGTATGGTAGTTGGTGAAAATAAAAACAAAAAAGCTGAGAAGAAAATAGGAAGATTAATTGCACCACTTCACTCTTGAAATTTTGAAGTCAAGCAGGATATGATAGTGGAGGTAGCAACGTATCGAATAACAGTCAAGCTCAATGTCACAAAAATGACAGACATCAAAAATAGGTATTGAAATGTCATGAGTTATAAGGGTTTGAAAGAAGGTGATTTTGAAAGATCTTTATTAACTTTAACCCTCATGAAGCAAAGGATTGAAATGTAAATTAGCCTCAAACACAAACAAAAACAGAAATTGCTAGAAGTGCTCAGGTGTGGCAGCATCAGCTGAGAGAAATCAGAGTTAATGTCTCAAGTCCAGTGGTCCTTCTTCAGAACTTCAAGGTTAAGTCTGATTTCTTTCCACAGACCCACTGAGCCTTTCAAGCAATTGCTGTTTTAGTTTCTGACTTCCACCATCTGTAGTTCTTTCAGGTTTTATGCGGATTAGCTTCGTGAATACTGTAGTTTCAGCCTAACAACTGCTTGACAGCTCTCTGTCATTAACTGGATCCATTCCCACACTTGTCCCCATGACTTTGTAAAGTTTCTCTCTTCAGGTAATGATCCAATTCCTTTTGCAAACTGATTCTGTTTGAAATCCCCTTTCAAACCTATCAGGTTTTGGTTAAGTGGTTCCATTGACTCCAATGTGGCATGGTGGCTCAGTAGTTAGCACTGCTGCCTCACAGCACCAGGAACCCAGGTTCGATTCCAGCCTCGGGCAACTGCCTGCATGAAGTTTGCACATTCTCCCAGTATCTGTGTGGGTTTCCTCCCACAGTCCAAAGATGTGCAGCTTAGGTGAATTGACCATAGTAAATTGCCCATAGTATTCGGTGCATTAAGTCAGGGAGAGGTAGGTCTGGGTGGGTTACTCTTCAGAGGGTCGATGTGGACTTATAGAGCCAAAAGGGCCTGTTTCCACACTGTAGGGAATCTAATCCATTCTTTATTTACAAAGCAGAGCATCCCACATATATTTCCAACTACCTTCTCAAACTGCCCTATTAATGATATGTGAAAATGTACCATCGATACATCTACATTTGCATCCTTTCAGAATTTTATCCTTTAGTTTGTGATGCTACTCATGATGCTTTCCACCAAAACTGTATCACTTCACACTGCAATACAATTGAACAACTACACATTTGCAAGTAAAATAGGAATTGTGGAAAAGCTCAGCAGGTCTGCCAGCATTTGTGCAGAGAAATCGGAGCTCATGTTTCGGGTCCAGTGATTCTTCCTCACAATAGTTCTGAGGAAAGGTCACTGGACCCAAAACGTTAACTCCTGATTGGTCTCCACAGATGTTGCCAGACCTGATGATCACTTCCAGCAATTTCTGTTTTTGTTTCTGATTTCCAGTATCCGCAGTTTATATATTTGGCTTTCCCACAGTCTCTTCCATAAAAGCTACCAGCATCCCCCTTGTGCTTCACAAAATTTTCGAATTTCAATTACCAAATTCGAAAGTAATCGGTGATAATGAAGTACAAGGGCTTGGGGGTAGTTGTTTGGCAAGTGGAAACAAAGGAGGATTCAATGGGTCTTTGCCAAGAGGCAGCTAGTGGCCGGTATGGAATTGGAGGAATCAGTGTTCGGAACTCAGCTATTCACATACAGAGGAACTTCAATTATCCGAAAGACATGGGTAGGGAGTATTTTGTTCGGATAATCAAATTCTGCATAATCGAATGCTGGATAACACAGTTTTGCCAAGCATCGGGGGCTTGCGATCTTGTCCAGATAATCCAAAATTCAGATAATCGAATGTTGGATAATCGAGTTTCTTCTGTACATTTATGAATGATGAGAAAATAAGTATGTCTCCAAAGTCACAGATGACACAAAGCTGGGTTAGATTCATCTCTGAAGAGGAAGCAGAAATGATTCAATGTGATTTGAACAAGTTGGATGAGTGGGCAGATGCAGTATAATGTGGATAAAAGTACGGTTATCCATACTGGTAGTGAAAAAAAAGAAACAGGAATGCAGAATAGCTGAATGGTGATCAATTTGGAAGGAGGTAAGTACAATGAAACCTGGGTGTCGTTATATATCAGTCACTGAGAATAAGTGCAGCAGGTGTGGAAGAAGGCAAACAGCATGTTGACCTTCATAGTGCGTGGATTTGAATGCAGGAGCAGGGATGCTTTGCTGCACCTGCACAGACATTGGTGAGACCACACCAGGAACACTGCATGCATGTTTGGTTTCCCTATTGGAGATAGGATGCTCTGTCTATGGATGGAGTGCATCAAAGATTTACCAAACTGATTCTGGGAAGGCAGAATGCACGTAAAAGAAACTGTTGGTATATAGTCACTGCAGTTCAAAAGAACAAGTGGGATCTCAGAGAAACCTATAAAATTTGACCGAACTAGACATGGTAAACACAGGAAGAACCTTCCCAATGACCAGAGAGTCTAGAACCAGAGGTCACAGTCTAAGGATAATTTGGGCCATTTGGGACTAAGGTGAGGAGAAATCTCTTCATCTAGAGAGTGGTGAACCCATGGAATTCTCTGCCAAAGTAAGTGCCTGAACCATAAACTTGGAAGAAAGATTTAGATATAGATCTTAGGGCTAAAGGAATCATAGAGTTTGAATGAAAACAGAAACAAGGTAGAGAGTCAGATGATCAGTGATGATCACGGTGAATGGCACAATAGGATCGAAGAACAAAATGGCCGACCCATGCCCTTACTTTCTAAGTTTCAGCATTACTTTCACTTTCCTATCATTTAGTTGATGCATTTTATTCCAGAGTCTTTGCTGGCAAACCGAAAAACTGGCACTTTATTAAAACCTTTCCAAATCCATTAAGGTTATATCAACCTCATTACCCTCACCAACCCTCTGTTGCCTCATCAAAAACCTAAAGTCAATTGTATAAACTCTAATTTTCTTGAACAAAGGTGTCAGCTTTTCATAATTAATCCACCCTCATCCAAGTGATTTTATGTCAATTACCCAACATTTCTGTTTAGAGGATGTAGGTTTGCTCACTGAGCTGAAAGGTTCATTTCCAGACTAGCCACAAAAAGACATGACCCTCTTTCACTACTATCCTCACATACAGATGAGGAAGGATACCACTTCGACTGGGACAATACATCCATCCTAGGACAAGCTAAACAAAGCCACGCATGAGAATTCCTAGAAGCATGGCATTCCAACCGGAAGTCTATCAACAAACACATTGAGTTAGACCCCATCTACCCACCCCCTGAGAAAAGGAACAGGAAGTGACTTCACCACAGGAAATAACATCATCACAGGAAATGACATTACCAACCCAAAGAAACCAAACATATAAATAGAAAGCAGAAATTTTCAGCATTGCTTTGCAAGAAATCCACTGAAGATGTTACCTAGTAAGGTAACGAAACGTCTGGAAATGAACCTTTCAGCTAAGTGAGAAAACCCACATCCAAAATCTCAACCTGAGCTACAAATCTTCTGAAAACTCACTAATTCTGTTTAGTTTAAGGGTAGTGACCTTATTGGTGAGTGAATCAATCCTTTGAGAAAGAAAGTTATTTCAGCTTTGGTGTGTCCTGTTTGGGAGCTACAAAGTGAAAGACTAGAATGAGCATTGAGTGATTCTTTGCTCCTGCTCCTCGGATGCTGCCTGACTTGCTGTGCTTTTCCAGCACCACACTCTCGACTCTGATCTCCAGCATCTGCAGTCCTCACTTTCACCTCCCCAAACACGTCAACTCAAGTGAAAATTAAATATATCATGGTCCAAACTCTCCCTATCCCTGCCCAATGCTCCCAACTTTACATTCAGCCTACCTAGAAAGAGTTGATGTACAATAAAATTGCTAAGGCTTCACCATTAAGCTGAATCTTCCTCCTGAATTCTCAAATCAGGAATAACAAATTTGGCAAATAATTCTATTCTGCTTCATTTCAAATACACCAAGTCAATTGGAGCTTACCACTGTGGCCAATGAATTTATGCAGGACGAAGAGGAATGTTTGAAACAAGGCTACATCAGTCACAAACAGTACTTTGTTTTAATAATGATCCTATCAATGTTTACTTTTACAATATACTGTTGATTTCAAAATAAAACAGACCACTCGCTTTGTACCCTATCCACCACAGCCATCAATTGACCACTGACGCAAAGTGGCAGCCATGTGTACCACCGACAAGATGCACTTCGGGAACATATCAAGGCTCATCTGACAGCCCCTTAAAACCTGTGACATCTGCCTCCTGGAAGGAAAATGGCAGCAGATAAATACCAACACCAGGTATTACACAATCTCCTCCAATTCTTACATGATCCTGATTTGGAACTGGATCACTACTCCTTCACTGTCACAAGGTCAAACTTCTGAAGGTCCCTTTATAAAAATACTGTGCGTGCCTCTACACCCCAAGACTACAGTAGTTCAAAGAAGGCAGCTCATCAGCAACTTGAGGGCGGCACGGTGGCACAGTGGTTAGCACTGCTGCCTCACAGCGCCAGAGACCCGGGTTCAATTCCCGTCTCAGGCGACTGACTGTGTGGAGTTTGCACATTCTCCCCGTGTCTGCGTGGGTTTGCTCTGGGTGCTCCGGTTTCCTCCCACAGTCCAAAGATGTACAGGTCAGGTGAATTGGCCATGCTAAATTGCCCGTAGTGTTAGGTAAAAGGGATAAATGTAGGGGAATGGGTGGGTTGCGCTTCGGCGGGTCGGTGTGGATTTGTTGGGCCGAAGGGCCTGTTTCCACACTGTAAGTAATCTAATCTAATCTAATCTTGGGGAAAATGATGGCAGGAGTAATAAATGCTGGCCCAGCCAGTGATACCTGTGTCTTAGGGATGCATATTCTGACACCTATCACTGCTTGAGCCTGCCCTTAGTCACATCCCAACTTATAAACTGCTCTAAATCACTGCAAATCTTCCCCCAATACACACTGGAGCTCAGAATCTTAACATCGTGTCATGTGGGACCATCAATACAAAAAGATCTTCAATCACTTCAAAACATTCACTTTTAGCCACCAACACCAAAAGTGAATGGAAATCTAGCAAACAGATGCTGCATTTGCCATTCAGAGCAGAAACAGACTGATTGATTGTAAAGTTACTGGTGCATGATGGGCAATGAATGATCACTGCACCCAGCTCTCATTTAGGATCCTGGCTGACAAGGTTACATCACATGGAATCCAAGGGGAGCTAGCAAATTGGGTGCAATATTGGCTTGAAGGTAGGAGTCAGAGGACGGTGGTGGAGGGTTGTTTTTTTTAAACTGGAGACCCATGACCAGTAGTGCGCTAGAAGGATTGGTGCTGAGTTCACTGCTTTTTGTCACTTATATAAATGATTTGGATGTGAATAAAAGAGGTATGGTTCTTCTGTTTGTAGATGACATCAAAATAGATGGCATAGTGGACAATGAAGCAGGTCATCTCAGAGTACAATGACACCTTGATCAGATGAGCCAATAGGCTGAGGATTGGCAAATGGAATTTAATTTAGATAAATGTGAGATGTATTCTGTTAAGGAAAATCAGGGCAGGACTTATATAGTTAATGGTAGGGCCCTGAGAAGTGTTTCCAAATAAAGGGGTGCAGGTGCATAGATCTATGAAAGTGGATTCGTGGGTAGATAGGATAGTGAAGAAACCTTTTGGCACACACAGTGCATTGAGCATAGGAGTTGGAATGTCATGTTGTAGCTGTAAAGGACATTGATTCAGCCACTTTTGGAGTACTGCACTCAATTCTGGTCTCACTATTATAGAAAATATGTTGTTAATCTTGAAAGAGTTAAGAAAATGATTTTGCTTGGTTTGGAGGACTTGAGCAGTAGAGACAGGCTGAATAGGCTGGGGCTATTTTCCCTGGAGTTGTCAGGGGCTGAGGGGTAACCTTATAGAAATTCTAAAATTATGAGGGGCATGGATAAGGTAAATAACTAAGGTCTTCTTCTGTGGATAGGGAGTCCAAAACTAGAGAGCATAGGTTCAATGAGTTCAGATTAAGTCATTATGAGGGCAATAATGAGTGATGATCCAAGCTAAATTAAACAAACAGAATTGAGGATGCAGGAAATCAGAAATACAGATGTCTGGAAAATCTCAGCAGGTCAGGCAACATCTGCTTGTGATCTTTGGTAAGCCTCTTGCCACTCACTAGTGAGACTCAATGTTCAACACTTGTTTACAAAATGGGACCTTTTGACTCTGCATTGAGAAAGGGCTCACTGGAGATCTCACCCAATTTTCACAAGATTTGCAGGCACAGCTCATGTTATTCAGGGACTTGGAAGTCTACTTAGCTTTGTGTTGGCTGGATTATGTTTATCCAAGAAAATAAGCTACTTAAATGATTGATTTGGGTAAAATTGTACTTACTGCACCATAATTAATTGCACTTCAAAAAGTGCAATAGAGTTTTCTTCATGACAAAGGAGGCAGGGGCAGTATTGGCAGGTAGAGGAAAGATAATGTTTCAGAGTTTTATTCACAGCATTGCCATAATAAATCAGAAGCACAGTTGATACTTGAGCAAATTTGCTGTATGAAAAAAAAAGTTCTATTTGCCTGATGTTGCAAAGACAAAGAATCACATTGGGCCAGCACCCTCACCTCGATGTAGAGGCACCAAGCATCGGTTCAGCCTGGCTGCTCTTTCATGAGCTGGAACGTTTTACTGTGAAGGAGATACAGTGTCACGTGAACAAAGCAGCAAAGCACTGCAACACATTAAAAGCACATCAAACTCCCCAATGTATGCATGGGCAAGAGGAATTTGCAAAGAATATCAAATTCTTTGACTGTAAACAGCAGGTGACAGATGCAACACTCAAATATGTATTACTTCCCATAAACCCTTTGGAAAAAAAGTGAGTAATAAGGAAATGCAACTTTTACTGTTTTTTTTCCTCAGTGGCAAATCTCATTGAAGGATGATAGTCACCAAGGTAGCAAAACTGTGTTGTCAGAAGATAGCATTAAAATTAAGTCAAGTTGCCTGACCGGGTACTCACATACTTCACTGGACTCCATTTGCTTTAATTAACCGAGTTCAATTTTTTCCATGGCCTTGATCCTCCCAATTTCAGTGATCTCCTGAATCCTTCAAACCTGTCTCTTTTCTAATTCTGGTCTCTCACATATCCTTGATTTTCACTAGCTGCCAAGCCCTTCAGTCCCAGGCTTCAAAATTCCCTTTTTAAATTTTGCTGCATCTCCACTTTGCTTCCCTCCCTACTACAAAGTACCCCTTTGGCTAAATCTTTGGTCACCTGTTCCAACATCGCTTCACACCACTTGGTGACTTCTTTTTAATGTTGTTATTCTTGTCATAGAATTCCCACAGTGTGGTAACAGGCCGTTCAGCCCAACAAGTCCACACCGACCCTCCGAAGAGTAACTCACCCAGACCCATTCCCCCTAGCATATATTTACCCTTGACTAATGCACCTAACTACACATCCCTGAACACTATGGGAAATTCAACTTGGCCAATTCACCTGATTTGTACATCTTTGGATTGTGGGAGGGAACCAGAGCACCCGGATGAAACCCACGCAGACATGGCGAGAATGTGCAAACTCCACACAGATAGTCACCTGAGGTTGGAATCAAACCAGTGTCCTGGAGCTGTGAAGCAGCAGTGCTAACCACTGAGACACCGTGCCGCCCAAATTGGTTTTTGAAAAAGAACAAGTCATGCATCTTGGGCTATTTTTGTCATATTAGTGTGCTATACAATGCAACCCATTGTATTTTTAAAATAATTGAGAAATGAGAAAACTTTGAAATGGATTACCTTCAAATTCAGTGGTCTGGCACACTGAGGAACAGATCCTAATCACTGAATCCTCTTGCAAGAGATGAGGGTCATCATGAAGCAAGTGGGCTTTCTTGCATTCTAAACCACAGAATGATACTATGACTGGACTAGTGCACAAGTAAATGTGCTTTCCACCAACAATTAGGTAGTGAATGTAGCATAATGGAAATGAATATATTAATAATGACCTAACTCTTAATATAATTGTGTGATATGGAACACGGATGGTCTGCCACTGTCACTCTCTAATATTAATGTTAGCTCCCATGGACAAGAACAAGATGTGAGTCATGTCATACCAAAGAATTCAATGAACTTTTATTACAGCCCAATATTGACATGGGACTCCACAATCACAGGCACTAGAGGGTCAGGCTCAAGCTCAGCAATTCAGGTGTACTGTAGAGTGCCCACTCAGTGTATGATGGAAGAGAACAGAGCTCACCAAGTTGGAGACTCTGAGCTTACCATTAAGTCATATGCCATGATACAGGTGATGACATCATGAGCACATCCATTAAAGGTGCCTCACACATTTGCTGCAAGACATATCATGGACATGAACAGTTGCATGTTATTGCAATTCTCAAAGAGGAATAAAGAACCGTACTAGACAGCTATAAATAGCATTACGTAAAATTTAAAATAGACAAAGAGTTTACGGAGACTCCTGAAAGTCAGACAATAGATAAGATAGAGGCAGGAAACAACATACTCAGATGATGGACAGTCAAGCTCTGTCCAGCAGCCTCAACTGTGTAGTATAAACACCCAATCTACAGACTCCATGGAAAGCAGAATTCATGAAAACAGAAACACAAAGGCTGGAGACATGGCAGCAGAACAATTCCTGGAGATAGAAAAGACAGAACACACCAATAAACATTTGCTTTAAAGCAAATTTCAAACTGATCAAGCAAGGAAGACCATGGACCTTCAGTGCGCAGCAACCTCTGCCATAGTAAAACAGCCAGAACTTGTCTCGAATTAATGGGTCTGGCTAATGCCAGGGACTGAGTGAACAAATGGCTTTGGAGCAAAACAAGGAGAAAAGAGGGTCATTAAAAAGGGCAAGAAAAATGAGATAAAGGATAGCCTACACAGTGTGCTCAATCATATCTAATACACATAACTTTAGATGCAAAACACATCAAAACATCACAAGATATTCCACCACATTGGGTAGTAGTTACAACAATAATAATAGTGTATGATTCACAACTTTGAGTCTCCCATTTTATGCTCCAAGTATGTGTCTCCCTATTCAGCAACCACGTTTTAAAAAAATCTATTTACCCTGTTAAACACTTTGAAAACTCATTCAGTACATTCTTTTCCTCCAAATCGTCTCTGCAGTCAATCAAATATGTCATACAGCTTTAATATATATTGAGTAATTTGGTTTCAGTTTACCTTAGCATCTCAGCAGAGGTACAGTAGAAACTTATTGAAGGGGACGATTCAGTCCAGGATGCACAAGTAACTTAGTTTATATGCAATAAAGGGATCACACCAATCAGAAAATACTCTTAACGGCACACTGCACTACTTCAGATTACCTCCTATTACTTTAAATGCAGCTAACATCCTACGTTTTTCATGTTATAGCTGGAGACATTTAACAAAACAAATTTACACAGAGCAGGGATTAAAGAATGGCAACTGTAGATGAATTATACAAGACCTAGAAGTCAATGAGAGTTATGCCTAGAATGAGCTCTGAAACCTGAAAGCAACACTCTCTCACTCTGTGAACAATCCATATTGTAAGCTCAAAAAGAAGGAACCATGATACTATCATGTTTGATCTCTATTGTCAGGTCCCAACAGAGACACTGAAAGGACCTTTCCATCAATGGTTGTCAAACCTTTGTCCAGGGCAGTGAAGGGGAAACATAATTCAAATAGTCACATGCTTTCCATGAGCCTTTATAAGTAAGGACTCACTCCCAGGAGCCCCAGTGTCAACCTCAAAATGTCAGTGTCAACTAGTGAGAGAAAAAAAGGCTTTCATTGCAAAAATAAAATGAGGATATGCAACATCTTTGAAATAAATTGTACGGTAAGTTCACAAATGCAGAAAAATATAAAAATCTGACAAATTGAACAGAAATCTGACCTCTATGCCCTATGCATAGATCCCCTCGGGTCTTTAGTGAAGTAGTGGTCCATTAGAGTGACTTCAGACCCATTGCAATAAGACTGACATAGCACGGCCAATTGAAATGGCTTAGCTGGACACTCAGTTCAAGGACAATTAGGGATGCTGACCTCACTAGTGACAACCAGATCCTATGAAAGAATAAAAAAACTTATGTAAAATGCACAAATTTACAACTTTTCACACAATGGACTCTTGTTCAAATAATACAAAGAGAGAGAGAACTTCTTATCTGCGAGAGAAACCTCCCTTTTCTAAATAATGGAATAGAGCTGAGGAAGGAATATAGTGATCAATTGCACAAACTCATGGGGCCTAGTTGCCAAAGAGTGTGAATCATAAATTTGCATGAGTTTGTCTGCTGGCTGCTGCAATCTTCCATTATGAATTACGTTTTTGTATGTCCTAGCTTAGATCAGCATCTTAATGTATCTAATTTTTGCAGTTACACAGCAATTACCTTGGCTAATTCTAAGTAAAATTGACAATTTCAATCAAATGGGAGACACCCACCATGCTGAAGTGACATCCCATCCACCACCTTTGACAATCCATTTCTTCAACACTGCCAACAGTGACAGCAGCATGTACCATCAATGAGATGGGCTGTAGTAACTCAACGAGGCATCTCTGGCAGCACTCTCCAAGCCCACAACAGCTATTATTGAAAAAAGGACAAGGGCAGCAGATGCATGGAAAAACTGTCACCTGCAATTTCTTTCTTCAAGCTGATTTCAAACTAGATTCCCCTTTCTTTACTGCCACTGGATCAAAACCCTGAAATCTCTCAAAACCACTGTGGCTGCCCCTACACTCCAAGGACTGTAATACTTCAAAGGAGGCAACTCACCACAACCTTCTTCAGGTCAAGTCGGGAAGGCTGCACCAGCCAACAATGCCCACAACCGTATGACTAAATACAAACACAAATCTAACAATTGGATTTAACATTAGATTAGTGCACTGTGTAACAAAACACAAGTTCTGCTATGATATTCTGGGAAGCATTGTTTGAAAGTGTTGAAAGCTGATTCAATAGAACTTTCACAACTGAATCTAATACATGAAAAAGGAAAAAAGTTACAGGGCTTCAGGGCAAGTGCAGGGGGCTGTGACTAATTGGATAGTTGTTTCAAAATGCCAGCAGAGACATGCAAGATCAAACAGCTTCCTTCTGTGCATTAGGGTTCAATAACCTTACTACCAAATGCGATTCACATCAGTCCTGTACAGCCGAGAAATGACTCCATATCTATTTGTCAAACTGGGGACTGTCCTGGAGAGAAAAGGCGAATGCTTAACAGAGTCCTTTAGTCACTATCGGGAATCTGTCAATTAGTTTGGTATTGACCTTCCATGTGATCACAACCAGCATTTAGCAACTCATCTTCCTAGCTATTTTTTCGAAATTTATCAGCTAATCTCCTGACCTTGAAGTTGACAACACTGAAGAAACCTCCCACTTAACACCACACAGCAGCTGCAGACAAAAACACCAAGTAGATGATTTGGTTGTCAGTAATTTTATTTCTCCCTCTGCATGATTCCATGCGCAGAAAAATGGCCCGGATCCACAGACCCCATTAAAACGGATTGCTATGTCCAAAAATATATCCTGTGCTGTAATGCAAGTACCAGAGTATTGTCAAACTACTGCATGCCGCACAGTTTCTTACATGTTGAGAAAAGTTTTGACATCAACTCCTCTCATTATGCTTGATGATATAAGCTTCCTGAGAAGGGTACTAAAGCTGACAGAGTGGTCTGAAATAAAGAAAGCAGGCATTATTATCCAGGAACAGAAATGTCCTTCCTGGCTGTTTTGTTGGCCAGGTCAGGAATGGGGTAAGAATTCTTTAAAGAGAAATGACAGCTGCATCCACAAGTAATTGATGGACACATATTAAAAATTAACAGCCGCGCAAAACAATAATTTAGGCAACCAATATCTGATCTCACAACAATCTGAAATGGGGAATTTCTACTTGCATGTGAACCCAAGTGAACTCACCTTAACTATAACACAACCTTCAGCAACTTAGTCATTGCTACATAACTAATACTATCAAAACAATTGTCACATATTGCTCTCATTAATATAAAACATACAATAACTGGCTGGATTGAGACGGAGAGACAAATAATGTCATGTTATTTAATTGTTCTCCTTTACTTTCTAGCCCTTATGACAAAGGTTCTTCTCCAATTATTCACAAATTTCTCAGTAACATGCATAACTTAAAAAAGCTGACAAATGTAATATGCTGAGCCAAGTCCACAGAAGATCTACTTTTGATGAAAAAAAGCAAAGTACTGGAAGTGGATGATGGACATTACGACGAGGGATTGCATTTCAGAGGCATTGCTCACAGTCTATAATGTATGTACACAAAGGGTATTTCAAGATATCAGATTACATTATACATTACCTAATACCTGAATGATTTTCTTTTTAAAAGATGTTGTTACAATAAATATTCAAGTAGAATAAATGATAGAACCTGTGTGACTGGGAGAACTATTTGAACAAACCCACTTGCTATCTCTCCATTCTGACTGCATCCAACTCCTAAGAACTGATTTCAAAACCATTTAGAATCTTCAGACTCAGTTTCAATGTTTCATGCAACAAATTGGCATCAAGTGATTTACCCATATACATAACTAAATAAAGATGGCGGCACAAAACCTTGAGTATCAGGAGCATGTGGATTAAATCTCCCTGTGGGACAAGTCAAAACAATTTTGCAAATTATTTAATATCTTAAGGCAGTGATAATTCTGAATGAAACTTCAAAGAGGGGAAATGGTAAAAAAAATTCTCCCAATCTCTGAAGATAGTACAATAAAACATTATCACTTGTTATTATTTAATACAGGGCAGGCAGTTCATTGGTATTTGTTCTTTGTAGTGCTGTCAGACCTCAGGTTAGGAGAGCTATGTTAAGATTAGAAACATTTAATTCCATTCGTCTTAAACAACAGTTGCACAACTCTGTAATTTAATCGTCCGACTACATACCCAGGTCACACAAGAATGTGATCACCATAGATGTTTTTTTATTAAACAGTATAAAATATAAACAAACAGTTAATGTGAACAGTCATATCCAAGAAACAGCAATTTACAGAGGAAAGGTGCGGCAAGGCCAGACCCCAGACCCCAGACCCCACTGTACGACGAGTTCGCAGGGAAATGAGGACGAAACTCGAATCCCACCTTACATCATCAAGGAGGAAACAGTGAGCGCTAGCACATACAGTCAATCTGATAAACCTAACAATAAGGCAGTGCATAAAACACAGACACCCCTGGCAACCCAGCAAACCACCCGTCCCTCCCACCTTCCAGCCACTCAAACGGAGCCCACCCCTATGCCCCTTCCAGCTCTCGGTCCACCCCATGCCCTGTCAGTCCACCCTGATACATCTTCTGGCCACCTCTAGGACAGCACATCCTGTTTCCCCACCCCCAGGACCACAGATAGTTTTATTTATTTATTCATTCATGAAATCCGCACATCATGGTTGGGCCAGCATTTGTTACCTATCCTATTTGCCGTTGAAAAGGTGGCAGTGAACTGCTTTCTTGAACTGCTGCAGCTCATTCTCTGTAGGTAGATCACCAATGGCATTCAGGAGAGCGTAGCAGGATTTTTACACAATGGCACTGAAGGAATGTTAATATATTTGCAAGTTAGGAAGGCGTGTGCCTTGTACAGCAACATACAAGTGGTGGTGTCCCCATCTACCTGCTGCCCTTGTACATTAAAAAGGCATCTGGATGGATACATGAATAGTAAGGATTTAGGCGATATGGGGCTAAACTCTGGCAAAAACTGTCAGATTGGGATGTCCAGTCACAGGGATGAGTTGGATCAAAAGGGTCTGCTTCCATGCTGTATTACTCGATAGCTATTTTCTCGATGGAAGTTGTCATAGTTTTGGAAGATTCCATCTGAGCAACTTTGGTGAATTTCCGCAAAGCATCTTGAAAATGGTGCACACTATTTGGGGATGCTGCACCAAACAAGTCGGCTGCTTTGACCTCTAGAGTTTTGAGGTTCTGGAGTGTGGTTGGAGCTGCACTCGAACAGGCAAACAGTACTGTAACAAGTACTACATTGGACAAACAGGCAGAAAACTAGCCATCAAGATACATGAACATCAACTAGCCACAAAAAGACATGACCCACTCTCATTAGTATCCTCACATACAGACGAGGAAGGACACCACTTCGACTGGGACAACTCATCCATCCTAGGACAAGCCAAACAGGGACATGCACGAGAATCGTGGAAGCATGGCATTCCAACCACAACTCTGTCAACAAACACATTGACTTGGATCCATTTACCAACCCTGAGAAAAAGAACAGGAAATGACAATAGTACAGGAAATGATGTCACCACAGGAAATGACATTGCCCTAAGGAAACCTAAACAAATAAATAGAAAGTGAAGCACCACCAGTGCTTCATCCAGAGGCTCACTGAAGATATTACCTAGTATGATGATGAAACGTCTGAAAATAAACCTTCCAGTTTAGCGAGCAAACCTACATCCAGAGTCATAGAGATTCTACAGCGCAGAAGACCCTTCAGCCCATCACGTGCACTCCAGTCATCAAGAATCTATCTTCCTTAAACCAATTTTCCCACACTTGGCCGAGAGACTCATACAATATGCCATTTAAAGTGCACATCCGTATACTTCTTAAATGTCTTCTGGGTTTCTGCCTCTACATGGACTGATTCAGTATCTGAGGAGTTGTGAATATTACTGAACACTATGCAATCATCAACGCACATCCCCACTTTTGACCTTACAACTGAATAGAAGGTAATTGCCGAAGTAGCTGAAGCTGGTTGGGCCTAAGACACTACCCTAAGGAACTCCTGTAAAATTGTACTTGAGTGGAGATGATTGCGTAGCACTGTGGCTCAGTGGTTAGCACTGCTGCCTCAAAGCACCAGGGATCTGGTTTCGATTCCAGCCTCAGGTGACGGTCTATGGGGAGTTTGTACATTCTCCCTGTGTCTGTGTGGGCTTTCTCCCACTGTCCAAAGATATGCAGGTTCAGTGAATTGGCCATGCTGAATTATCTGTAGAGTCCAAGGATATACAGGCTAGATGGATTAGCCATGGTAATGTAGAATTACGGGGATAAGGTAAGGGTCGGGTCTGGGTGGGTCATTGGGAGGTCAGTGAAGACTCAATGGACCAAATGGCCTCTTTCTGCACCAGAGGATTCTATAATTCTATGACTGACATCCAGCCAAAAGAACACTCTTTCTTGGTGCCACATGAGGCTTGATTATTGATGCTCAGACATCACAGTAGTTGAATGTGATAGACTGACATTCTTGCTTCAAAACCCATCCTGTGACTGGGTCGAAATAGCAAGCAGAGTAAAGATGCATCTTCATAAAGAAACAAGCAAACTATCGAATAGTGAGATGCTAAGCTGACTGGAAGAAAGCAGAACTGTGGGAACAACTCAACAGAAAGGAGGGACTGCCAGTGAGAGAGATAATTTGTGCCATGCAATGACAGACAGGATGCCATCACGTAAGGGACCAACACTGCTTTGAACGACAGGTTACAGAGATCGAGTTTTCAATGGACAAGAGCAAAATGCAAATCTAGCACCGGTCTGAGAAGTAAAATGAGAAGTGACAGGAAATATTTCTGGGTGAGGAGCACACATGCTGTGAAAAAAGGTGAGCAGAGCAGTTGACAGCAAGGAACTGTTTACAATTGTAAATGAGCTGACTGGGAAGAGAGGTAGAAAAATCATTGGCTTTGACTCTGTGAAGGACAAGGACAGAAAATAATGTGATGAGGAAGGTTGTGACTCACTTCAGGGCAGTGAAAATGACAAGAATTGGGGAACTGCATTAGACAACAAGGGACTTTCAGAAATAGCACTGAAACATGGTAGGTCAAATAGAGACATATAAGATTAACTAATCTGCTCTTTGTGCACTAGCAATTAAAACCAAAATGAATTCACACGATTATGGATTTTTAAATCACATAAAGGTCAGTGGACATAAATATGCAGCATGTAAATAAAACAGCAAAACAGTTTCTCAAACAATGGATCAGATCAAAGCTCTGTAATCCTGCCATATCCAGTGGTGAACTACTCAGAGAATGTGGCTCCACAAATATCCTCACCCTCAGGAAAATGGGGACAGTTTAAGGGACATGGCTGAAGCATTTGCATCCATCTTCAATCAAAATATGGCGCCTGAGGATGGGTGACTTGGGCATCCGTTGAATCCAGTGTATGTGGCAGCAAAGCAATGGAGCAGGGTTGGTGGTTCAGGCATCATTGATGCAGATGAGCCAGCTCCAGACTGATGGACTCCCTTTAAGCTACATCTGTCTTTTTTTCCGATTTTCTTGAATTATTTAACATGGCACCAATCATGGTGACAAATGAAAGCTCTTCACTGTATTTTAGTGCATTCTTTCTGTAGAATGCTCGTGACAATAAAATCATTCATCATTCATCATTCAAAAATGTTGAATAGATTTTTTTGCGTTCAAGATATTTTCTAACCAAACTATTCAGCAACCCTCTGAAGCACGTGAGATTTGAACCTGGACCTTCTGTCCAGAGGTAGAACACTACCACTGTGCCATAAGAGCCCTTGGTTTTGTTCAGTTCTTCAGTGCTGTTCCTATTATATCCATTGTTCCAATTGCTTAGTGTTTGATTCTGCTCTCCCTGCTACTAGTCAAGGCTGTGGCCAGAAGAAACAAAAAGGAACCTAGCAGCTGCAGACATTTTCAAAGCATGAGAAATAAATCCTGTTTGATATAGAAACTAGTGTATATCGTCTCTGTCAATGGTGAAGCATAAAACACATTATGCCCAATCTGCCACTTTTAACGGCTAAGTAAAAGTTGTGTTTTGAAGGGATCCTCTAGTGAGATTTCTCATGCATTAATTGCCTACCCGCTCCTCATGTCTGGTTCTATCCCCATTTCATCATACACCGTTCTGAAATCAACTTGCCACTCATCGGATATCCTCCAAGACCAGCACTACTGGTGTCCCATCTTTGACAATGCAACGATCCACCGCAGATGAGCACTGACAATCCACATTGCCCCTCACCAGAAGCGCAATTGTACAGTGGCTGCAAAGCCACACTAACCACAGATCATTGGCTGGCATTCCTTCATTCATACAACCCCATTCTCTCAGCCTAATCATTGTTTAAACATCGACCGTAAACGCTGCCTGACCATTACATACACCCTGTCACAAGACCCTCTCTGAATCCATACTACTCTTCCCACACTATCAGAAGTCACATGACATCAGGTTACAGTCAGGTGAAGTGTCACCTGATGAAGGAGCGGCACTCCGAAAGCTTGTAATTTCAGAATAAACCTGTTGGACTATAATGTGGTGTCATGTGACTTCTCATTTCGTCCACCCCAGTCCAACACCGGCACCTCATCATCCTTCCACAATGCCCAGTACTTATCCCTATCCTGTCCTTATCCAGTCTGGGAAAACCACAAGCAATCGGACAAATCCAACACAAGCTTTTATTGACAGCCAGAAAAAGGGAGCACAAGGAAACAAATGCAGGCTGCAAAATCCTGCAACAACACAAACCAAATGTTTCCAACTTGACCTTGATGCTCCATCATGGTCTTATGCACCCAGCTGGTATAATCTAAAACACATAGGAGGTTAGTGAGCAAAATTAGGGCGCATGGTATTGGGGGCAAAGTACTGACTTGGATTGAAAATTGGTTAGCTGACAGGAAACAAATAGTAGTGATAAACAGCTCCCTTTTGAAATGGCAGGCGGTGACCAGTGGGGTACCGCAGGGATCAGTGCTGCGACCGCAGCTTTTTACAATATATATTAATGATATAGAAGATGGTATTAATAGTAACATTAACAAACTTGCTGATGATATAAAGCTGGGTGGCAGGTTAAAATGTGAGGAGGATGTTAGGAGATTACAGGGTGACCTGGACAGGTTAGGTGAGTGGACAGATGTATGGCAGATTCAGTTTAATGTGGATAAATGTATGGTTATCCACTTTGGTGGCAAGAACAGGACAGCAGATTAGTACCTAAATGGAGTCAAGTTAGGTAAAGGGGCAGTACAAAGAGGTCTGGGTGTTCTTGTACACCAGTCAATGAAGGCAAACATGCAGGCACAGCAGGTAGTGAAGAAAGCTCATAGCATGCTGGCCTTCATAACAAGATAGATTGAGTATAGAAACAAAGAGGCTCTTCTGTAGCAGTACAGGGCCCTGGTGAGACCGCACCTGGAATATTGTATGCAGTTCTGGTCTCTAAATTTGAGGAAAGGCATTCTAGCTATAGAGGGAGTGCAGCGTAGGTTCACGAGGTCAATTCCTGGAATGACGGGACTATCTTATGTTGAACGATTGGAGCGACTGGGCTTGTATACCCTTGAGTTTAGAAGACTGAGAGGGGATCTGATTGAGAGTATAAGATTATTAAAGGATTGGACACTCTGGAGGCAGGAAACATGTTTCCGCTGATGGGTGAGTGCCGAACCAGACGACACAGCTTAAAAATAAGGGGTAGGCCATTTAGGACAGAGATGAGGAGAAACTTCTTCACCCAGAGAGTGGTGGGTGTGTGGAATGCTCTGCCCCAGAAGTCAGTGGAGGCCCAGTCTCTGGATTCATTTAAGAAAGAGTTGGATAGAGCTCTCAAGGATAGTGGAATCAAGGGTTATGGAGATAAGGCAGGAACAGGATACTGATTGAGGATGATCAGCCATGATCATAATAAATGGTGGTGCAGGCTCGAAGGACAGAATAGCCTACTCATGCACCTATTGTCTATTGTCTATTGAGAATCAATCAGGTCCTGTCTGCCAAAGGGCCCAATACAGCTGAGCTCTGTCACCCACAAGGAGGTGTTTTCATCATTCCCTTTGGATAACTGCTAGCATTCCCCTAGCTCTTCGCCATTTCTTGTATCACCATGTTGTATGTACAGAACACACCATGCTGAGATGGTGCGATACACTCTGGACAATACTGCAGTGTGCCCTGGGCTGTTCTAAACTGTGGGACCATACCTTTAGCAGCCCTATCGTCTATTCTACCTGGACATTAGATGAAACATGTGTACAAACTCGGTGAAGTTGTTGCACTGGCTAAGTGAACAGAACACAAGAGGGAACACAACCCATTCCCATCTGAGACACACATCAACCATTCCACTTATCATTGTATTCTTTCAAGTCCATCATTATATTTACATGATATACAGTGCTCCCTGATGTCTTTGGGTGTTCCACAAATGATGGGGCATGCTCAAACACTATTTGCCTCCTTATAAGATATGGTCCTAATTTCTTTATCATTGAGATGACAACACTAGTTTGACTTGCACCAATGCTATGATGTAATCAACCAATCAGTCTTTGACCAATATTTGACACTTCAGCATGCCCACTCTGCACGCATTGCATGTGTGTGGAGAAATGTTTGCAAATAAATTGTAGCGAGAAACACATGTTCCACATATTTATCCCTTCATTTTTCTTCGTCCAGTAGTCATGGATGCTCCATTTTTACCCAAACCGACACGGAGCTCTCCCCTAGCCTGGACATTATCAGTGCTGTTTATCAGTCGCCATTTTCTAGATGTGGAGCGTAAGTGATAATAAGGAATGTCGATTATGGTGAACACCATCAGCAGCAGGCTCTGCCTGGTCACCAGGTATTCCTTCACCCATCCCTCTCTCCACAAGACCCTCCACATTTCCTTCTACCTAGCACTACTCTGACAGCCCATTTCCACCTAATTCCCCCATGGGAATCTTGCCACATTAAACTTCACCTCTGATTGTCCTCTCTGTCTCAAGCCCAATATTACATCTTAATATTCCCACGATATACCTATAGTAGTTCCCATTCACTGTCCTCGTCCCATCTCCACAAATGCCTGCATTTCTTCCCTCAGAGAGGTGACTCCTCAATCGCTTTTGGCAGTGGCACCCGTGCTTTCCCCTACAGATCCCTCTTGCCCCCTCCTTTACACTCAATGGGCAGACACCCACAGGTGTATTCACCAGAAGTCTAACCTATTTACTTTCCCCTCAGCTGAGAGAACCTGTTTTCATCCTCACCCAGTGCAGGCAAAATGAGCAAAATGGCCTCCCTGTGTCATAACAACTCTGTTTGGGTGACCCTTCTAAACTCAATTTATACTCATCTTACATCTCTATTTCTCTTTCGCCCCAACTAGCTAATATTTTGCCTTATGTATGGGCTTCTATATCATCTGTGCCTTTTGTTCCTTCTCTGTCACCGTCAAAAACTATATAAAACCTACACTTGCCAATTCTTTTCACTCAGAAGAAATCATATTGGACTCAAAACATGAACTGTTTCTCACTTGGCAAATGCTGCCATACATGTTGAGTTTCTCCATGTTCTATGTTTCTTATTTAACTGTACCAGTTTTGCCAACACTGACAAGGTAAGGGACTTGGATTCAGAGGCTAGTAACTCACTTCCTGACTCCCAAAGGCTTGCCCACTACCTGCAATGTCCAAGACAGGAGGATGATGGAATACTTTCCACTTGCTTGAATGAGTGCAACTCCAACAGCATTCAAGAAATTGGCAAACCATGGCAGAGCTTGCTGAGTAATACATTCACTACCCCAGCACAATTCAGAGTGGTAGCACCATAGTGGGCAGCACGGTGGCACAGTGGTTAGCACTGCTGCCTCACAGTGCCAGAGACCCGGGTTCAATTCCCGCCTTAGGCGACTGAATGTGTGGAGTTTGCACAGTCTCCCCGTGTCTGCGTGGGTTTCCTCCGGGTGCTCCGGTTTCCTCCCACAGTCCAAAAAATGTGCAGGTTAAGTGAACTGGCCATGCTAAATTGCCTGTAGTGTTAGGTGCAGGGGTAAATATAGGGGAATGGGTCTGGGTGGGTGCGCTTCGGCGGTCGGTGTGGACTTGTTGGGCCGAAGGGCCTGTTTCCACACTGTAAGTAATCTAATCTAATCTAATCTAAAACAAGCTACACTGTTGCAGCATGCTAAACATCCTCTTGCTACAAATCTAAACCTGTAATTTTTATTGCCTAGATTAAGATCAGCCAAATGCGATCAAAATTGTTGTTACTTCAATGATGCAAAATTAAAATCTTGGAACTGTCTTCCTAAGAGTTCTGTACAATTCAAGTGGACAACATGAGGGTCATTAAGGATGGTCAATAAATGTTGGCTTTGGCTATCTTGTGTTTCCAGAAAGGTCATCTTGACAGCTTTAATTGACCATCTAGTCATTTAGTTTCAAAGAAAACATAGCTGAAGTGTAGTATGAAACTTTATAAAAGTATTAGCCTGAATTTCACAATGATGATAAGCTTCTCTGTTACATGGCTCCACAATTTTTATGGAAAGGATTCGGCAGGTTAACATTTGCACAACCATGGTTCATAGAGGCAGCTGCTCATACAAAACATCAGCTGTGTCATGTCTATATTTCAGCAGATAGGAATTTTAAACATGACGTGTGCAAATTAAGTCTATTTCTTGCAACTTTAACTTGGTGGTTTTGTTTCTAAAGATGGGGCACATTTTCGGATACACTCTTGACCTTCCTTTGGGGGAGATGATATGCTTGTTTGCAATTATTAGAAAAGTAGGCATGCATGTGCACAGAGTAAACTCAGTTAAACTCTCGGGACCTGCCACAAAATGTCAAAGGATATTAACAAACCTGGAAGAAAAAGTTGCGACAGGGAGCTGTCAAAGCATTTAAAATGCCTGCCTTTTAAATACCTGTTTGAAAAAAAACTTTCTGGAGTGTTAATTTAAAAAAAAAACTGCTTGCTAAGGATGGCTCAGTGATTAACACTGCTACCTCACAGTGCCAGAGACCCTGGTTCAATTCCAGTCTAGGGTGACTGTCTGTGCAGAGTTTATCTCCTTGTGCCTGCATGGGTTTCCGTTGGGTGCTATGATTTCCTCCCATAGTCTAAAGATGTGCAGGTTAGGTTGACTGGTGAGGCTAAATGCACTGTAGTGTTCAGGGATGTGCAGGCTAAGTAGATTAGCCACAGGAAATGTGGGGTTACAGGGGTGGGGCTTCTGAGGGTCAGTGCAGATTCAATGAGCTGAGTGGCCACGTTTTTTGCACTGAAACAGGTCAGCCTCAAGTTCTAATATTTTCTAAAAATCTTAACAAAACATCAGACTTAAAATGCACTCTTATTGTGCACTCTGCATTAAAAACACAGCAAAGATAATTTAGTACAATACACTCATCTGTCAGCATGACCACTGACACAATTGTTGTTTAAAACTGACATTGTAAAATTTCAAAAAAATCAGGGGCTCAAGGCCCTCAATCAATTTGTTTTAAGGTTACAAGTTTGATCATTTTAAAAAGGACATAATGTTGCACAATTTCAATGTAAAAACAAAATCTGCTTTATTAAATTGCCCACATAACATAGTGATTTGAGATCCTGATTCAAATAAGGCAAATTAAAAGGATTTTCTGAACCGGTATTTTAATAAACCAAAACATTTAAATATCAAACACTCTCAGCATGGCACAATTTATATTGAAACTTCCTTTTTCGACCCCAGTATTAGTACAACCTTAATTTCAGCGTTTCTCTTTTTGTTGCACCCTCTCGCTGAAATAACACTTATAAAGAGAAAGTCCTGGCAGCGGACCACATGGGGCCGCAGTCCAAGCCGCTCCCTTGCCGCAGAAGAAGGGCTCTCCAAGTTGAGTCCACAGCCCAGAAGATGAGACTCTCACAACAAAATAAAGCTTCCCTGGCAATCAATGTACTTGACAGTTGGGATCAGAGCAGACTGGTTCCACTTCCTCCCCCTTTTCCCAGTGACGCCACGTTGTCTCAAAGTACTTCTAAGGGGAGGTGTGGGGGACAAGGGCGATAACTAAGTACCAAATTCTAACTTTATTTTTACACTCTGGAGCCTCAAACCTTGTGTCTGTTGGACTTGAAACTCCTTTTCCCTTAGAGGACTTTAACCCATTTCTCACTTTATTCCTCATGGGGACTCGAACCCCTGTTCTTACTCTGTATGTCTGGGTACTCTAACCCCAATTTAAAAATCAGGTTCGCGCAAAGCGACTCATTGGCGTGCAAGTGTGCGAGTTACCTCAAAGATTCTGTCACCACAAGTCCCAGGAGATGAGGGGTTGACTGAGTGTTAAGTTTAGAGAAAGAGAGAGAGAGAGAGAGAGAGATCAAGGTGAAGCTTACCTTGTGGGCCCATCCATCTCACACAACCAACACTTAGACAAATGCTTATTCAGTCAACCTGGAAGCTCCGTGTATGTGGGAATCCCACTGCTGCCACCATAAATTAAGTTATTTTCCCAAACCAACTTCTGCAAACAGTTAAAGTTTGTACAAGCTAGGTGACCCCAACCCCTCCCAACCCCTTTGCAGGTGTGCAAAGTCGAGCCAAAAGAGACCCCAAACAAAGGAAATACATCCCTTTTATACAGGTCAGTTGGTAATGCTCACAGATACTCTGGTCACTCCCCCCACTCCCCCCCCATAACCAAGTTATCCCAGGTACAATGGCAGGTTGAGATTATCCTCAGAGATAATGCAAATGTAAATGCCCTAATCCTGAGGAATCGTTGTGCAGATGATTTCCTAACTCAGTTATTCCTCAAAACAATGTAGATGTGATATGTCCTAGCTTTGGAGCTACCCTGAAAATGAGTTCTGGCTCTGCTATTTCTCCAGACTATGTAAGTCATCGGGGATGATCACACAAGCAAACCTGATTGGCTGGGGGATAGCTATGAAAGTATTTCTGAATGGAAGGGGCTAAATGATAGTTTAATTTGATAATAGTAGGGGTGTAGTAGCAAATGACTGTCTAAATGGAGTGGGAGTCATCGCATTACTGCATGAACGTCATCTCCACCCACTTCCAGAACACTAAGTCAGTGCAGTATAACCTGGTAATATTATATTAATGTTCTGAGAGATATTCCAATTTAATCTTTTAACATTTAACTGTTTTACAGTGCCTTTCAGTTTGATTGGCTTCTCCAAATAATGAGATATTCTTGGCATTGGACTATGAATTCTAACCCTTGTTTGTCTGAAGGGTTAAGGAAGTAAAATGTAGTAATGCATCTTTTAAAACTGAATGCATGTTTTTATTTTAAACAGTGAATTTTTCAATCATGTTTAAGAACCTTATTCGGACTCATCACTGTATGGGTTCTGAAGTCCATGTTGCTGATAATTTCTTAAAATTAAGAATCATGAAATAATTTTGACATAGATCAAGCTGTCAACAGAACTTATGGCAAATCAGAGCTGTTTGGTGTGTCCAAGACGTTGGTGTTCTTTGTTGTTAGTAGCGCTAGGAGGTGCTAACAAAGTAGAAGACTTGTTACAACATCTTCTGTAGATTGTGCTGTGGTGGTGAAGGGAGTGATTATTACATTCAGTGCTGAGCACTGATCAAGCAGATTGCTCTGTCCTGGTTTCTGCCATTCTGTCCAGCCATTCAATACAGTGGCAGATTTTACATCAAGTTGTTATTCTGAACCTGACAGATGATGGTGAGGCATAGGCAGGTCAACAGGTGAGCCACTCATGAGAGTGTCCAATGTCTCCTCCCGTTGTAACAGATAATGATATGGTGCATCCAATAACATTCATCTTCAAGTAAAATCCTCACTGACTTTATGGTATTGCAGTGGGTGATGATTGTTTCAACTGTTTCATGTTGGTATCTATTCACCAAGTCACTGTTTATATACAAATGCACAGTCCATTGGCTGTGGCCAGCCGGCTTGGAGTCAGTTGCCTGGAACTGAGGAGATTCTAATCTCCTGGTTATGTTTTTTTTTTATTCATAGTTACACAAAATACAATACAGCAATAACAATACATGAAAAATAGGGGACATAACCATGAGGTGCCCGAAATTTCACAAAACAAACGGCACTACATAAAACACAGAATTTTCAAACAAGTCACTGTCCCCTTAAAGAGACCACAATGACAGAAGTTCAGGAAGGAGTCCATTTAAGCCCCTAAGACCAAAGGTTACAGTCAGTTGATGCCCACAATTTACAATTGCAAACACTTGACACATCGCCTGCACCCAGGTACAAAGGAAAGCAGTCTACAAAACACAATATAGCCAAAAACAACATTCAACAGAAAACACTGATTACATAACAACTCCACCCTACGCCCTCCTGGTCCCAGGTACCCTACATACTCCTGTCACCGGTCCACACCATGTACTGACTAACCCTCCCCACGCCCGCTTTCCTCTGGGCTAGTTGTCGACCACCCAGCTCCCAGTCACTCCACGAACTGGAAGGGGCCTGTAAGTATGTGGGGTGGGCATGGCCAGGCCACCAATAGAGTGCTCGCAGGAAAGCCGTTTTAGGCTAGTTAATATGCAGGGTGGCCGAACCAGGTGGCCAACAGGAAGGCTGACCAGGGGAGAACCAGTCAGTACGTGTCGAGGCTAGGAGCCAGGTGGCCATGGCAACATGTACTAAGGCTGACTCGAGGAGGACCAATCAGTACGGAGGGAAGCTGGGATCTGCTGACAGCTCATCTGTAGGAACGCTGGCCAGAAGGGAGGGTCAGTCAGTACGCAGGGCACCTGGAGACCAGAAAGCTGGCAACTAGCTCGTAGGAAAGCGGCCTGGGGTAGTCTGGTCAGTACTAACTGACCCTCCTCAGGCCCACTGACCCTCCTCAGCCTGTAGGATGGCTGAACAGGGGAGACCAGTCAGTACACAGGGAGGCTGGGATCCAGACAGCTGATGGCTGGTCTGTAGGAACGCTGGCCAGGAGAAAGGGTCAGTCAGTATGCGGGTGACCGGGTGCTCGAAGACTGACAGCCCGTCTGTTGGAAAGCAGGTTGGGGCTAGTTTGGTTTGTACGCAGGGTGAACGGAGTCAGGAGGCCAATGACTGTGCAGGAGGAAAGTGGGCCTGAGGAGGGTCAGTTAGTACTGACCAGACTACCCCAGGCCACTTTCCTACGAGCTAGTTGCCAGCTTTCTGGTCTCCCGGTGCCCTGCGTACTGACTGACCCTCCCTTCTGGCCAGCGTTCCTACAGATGAGCTGTCAGCAGATCCCAGCTTCCCTCCGTACTGATTGGTCCTCCTTGAGTCAGCCTTAGTACATGTTGCCATGGCCACCTGGCTCCTAGCCTCGACACGTACTGACTGGTTCTCCCCTGGTCAGCCTTCCTACAGGCTACGGTCAGCCGCCTGGTTTAGCCGCCCCACATACTGACTGGCCTCCCTATATCAACTTACTTGCGAGCATGCTATTGGTTGCCTGGTCATGCCTGCCCAGCATACTGACAGGCTCCTCCAGGCCAATCATTGACCCTCGGACCCCCAGCCAGCAAAGTGTACTGATTGCCCCTTCCCTTGCCAGCTTTTCTCCGGGTTCGCTGTCAGCTGCCTGGCCCCAGGCAGCCCGCATACTAACAGACTCATCCAGCCGGTCATCAAACCTCCAGCTCCCGGCCACCCCATGTACTGTCTAGCCCACTCTGGCCCACATCCCTCTGGGTCAAATGTCAGCCACTTGACCCCCACCATCCTGCGCACTAACTGACCAGTAGCCTGCCTTCCATCGCACTGGCCGACCAAAGGCTACTGAGCCCCCAACACCTCATGGTCCCCAACCAACCTTCTAACTTCTAGCGACCTAACTACACACACACAAAAACCCAAAACACAATAAATTACAAACCCACATACAATAACAGAGTTTACAAAATCCTCGTGCAATAGAAATTCCCAACACCCAGTCAGAGTCCACGCCCGAAGGCAGAGTCCACATCAGATAGCAGAGTCCCCACACAGAAGCAAGTCCCCACACAGAAGCAAAGTTCACTCACAGGGAACAGATTCCACCTGCAGAAGTATGGTCTACACATAGGAGAATGCCCACCCACAAGGGCGCAACCCACAAACCAAGAACACAGGGCCGGGTCGCATCACCGAGTCATCCAGAAACTCTCAGGTCTCTTCAACAGTACCACCAGCCATCTAACCACCCATTTCAGGAACCAGTTCTGACAAACAACAGTACATACTGGCTGTAACTCAACTAACACTGAGATCAGTTCTCCTCTCTGAAGCACACTGGCTGAGGCCAGCCAGCTCAGAGTCAATTGCTTGGAACCGAGGAGATTTTGACCTCCTGATTGGTCAGCCAAGGATTGGGCGAGGTTGACAACCCCAATCAATGACCTTGTAGTCAACAAGGTCAACCTGGCTCCAGTCACTACCGAAGTAATGGGAAAAAGTGAGGACTGCAGATGCTGGAGATCAGAGTCGAGAGTGTGGTGCTGGAAAAGCACAGCAGGTCAGGCAGCATCCGAGGAACAGGAGAATCAGAATTTCTAATGAAGGGCTTTTGCCCAAAACATTGATTCTCCTGCTCCTCGGATGCTGCCTGTGCTGCTGTGCTTTACCAGCAACACACTCTCGACTACAAAAGTAATGGCCTACCCCTTATTGGAAGCCTACACGCTACTGGAGGATATATGAACATCAAATAGTAGTCCATTTCCAAACAGCCTATTTCTGGCAACATAGCCATTGCTCAGAAATTGGAGATGGTTCAGCACAGAATGGTTCCATGTGAAATTCTCAGTCATGTCCTGGGGTGCAGCAATTGCCAGTTAACAGTCATAACAGTTTTACTGAGATACAAATTGATTCCAACCACAGTGCATCTGCTTGACTGTTAGTCAGTTTCTTGAAGGCTCCTTGCTGCCAAAACCTTGCTCAAATTCAGCCTGAGCGCTGTATCCAGGAACCCATTCAAAGCCCAAATATATGCAGTTACAAAATGATTCAGTGAACAGATTGTCAGTGTTAAGATATCACCTAAAAGTGTATACTGTTTGCTTTTCCCATCATTGAAATGAATTATAAAATCCAGGTGAAGGTGAATGCAGTTTACACTCACACCTGACTACTGCAACCAATAGATTAGAGAAATATTTGAATTACCTATTTGAATCCTAATCCAAAAAGCCTCCCAGGAGCAACCTCACAGGACAAAGGAAAAAAAATTTTGAAAACAAAATCAGTAACAACCTTACACCCTGAATAACCTTTAATTAATTTGCAGTGTACCTGGCTTGCTCAAAACGCACATAGATACATGTAATATTCCAACATGACTCAAGTGACATTCATTGGGACTGATGGCTACTGACATTAAGCATCAGGGAGCTGAACATTCAATGGGGTCGCCTGAAACTCTTTTGACAGGTAAGAACATTAAATTTGAAAAATAACTTTGAAATTGCTTCCTCCACAACTTTTAGTCCAAATATATAGGAACATATTAAAAGTGACATAGCCAGTATGCGCCACTGCAAGTAAACCTGACACAGGAATTAAAATCAAAATGACTATGAAAAAAAAACAATGAAGTTCATTATTATAGCAGAAGCATTGAAATATTTGCCACTTGAAATTCCTGTCCCTCTGATCCTATTTCCACTCGCCTCTCCGTTTCCTCTTACTGTACTGTATAAGACACTCCAACCTATGCAACAGTCATCGGCTATTATTGAACAGCATGGAATCTCACTTTATCTAATGAGTTACAGAATGTCATCCACAAAGGCAGAGTATCAATTCAAAGTCGCAACCAGTCGGCATTTTCAGTAAATTAAAATGTAGCTTCAGAAGAGCGGTTGGACTGCTACCTCACCAGTGTCCCATTAAAAAGACATTTCCATTAATCATTATGAATGGAATAACTGAACAGTTACTTTGCAGAACCGAAATGTAAATATTAATTTGAGCAATTGCATATGGGGTTTTTAAAACAATGATGGTATGGATGCAGACCTTCCTGAGATCAGAGCTCAGATATCCAATTGGACATGTTTACAAAAAAAATTCAATTAAAAATGTGCAGCTCCATTCTTCACTGCAATTACATGACTGAAGTCCACAGTAATAGCTTGTCGTTTTTGTGCATTCACTTATCTGGTGTGAGGCACATCTGTCAACAGTGAGCTGCATAACCAAAACATCATAATGGGAGTTTGGCTCTGTCGCAGCACACTCACTTCAAAGTCAGAAGGCTGGGGTGAGAAGCTGTACTCGAGAACATGAGTAAATAAGCCAAGCTGACACCTCAAGCGTACTGCTCCATTATCAGATTTGCAGTAGGGAACATTAAACTGCCAGCACTTTGAGTTGAGATCTCAGATTCAGCTAATTAGTGGTATTGCTGGACAGGCAAACAGTGCAGATCCCAACTAGCAATTAAACAGCCATCACATTGACTGGAATATATGCAACATGGTTAGCACTGCTGCCCCACAGTGCAAGGGACCTGGGTTCAAGTCCAGCCTCGGTTGACTGTCTATGTGGAGTTTGTACATTCTCCCAGTATCTGCGTGGGTTTCCTCTGAATGCTCTGCTTTCCTTCCACAGTCCAAAGGTGTGCAGGTTAGGTGGTTTGGTCAGGGTTAGTTACCCATAATGTTCAGTGATGTGGAGGTTAGACGCATTAGTTAGGAGAATGAGGCTGGGTGGGTTACTCTTTGGAGTGTTGGTGTGGACTTGTTGGGCTGAAGGACCTGTTTCCACATTGTAAGGGTTCTAAATTCTAATACTTGATAAAGATGGCACTACTGATGTGTTTACAAATCAATCATAGACAGCAAACAATGGTGGCTAGAAATGTGAAGTAAAGTCACAGCTACGATATGTGCTAAATGCCGGCCAAAGATAAGCATATTTTTTTCCATACTTTGAATCAATGGAAGATACCAACTCATTCAGAGACTCAAAGCAGACAGAAAGATGTAGAAGTGGTTGAGGGCCATGGAGAATTACTTTCAATGGTTCTCAAGACAGATCTCCAATGACTGAAGAAATGTCATGAACTGAGTAGAGCAACGGTCAGAGATGAGCATGACATTTGTCATTCGTGCTCTGTTACACTGTCTGCATCAATGCCTCACACCTTACCCCAAGTCTTCACCTGTTAGTCTGTGCCATTTTCAAGTCTCTTACCATTTCAACTTCTCTCACACATGGAGAACAGAGCAGTTTTTGACAGAAAAAAAATTATTTCTGTCCTCACTCAAAGACATAGACCCAGTGAAAGGCTATGGTTTCAGTACTCAGTGAGAAAGAGAAAAAGGTAAAAATAGATTTAGAGGTCAAGCATGTCAAAACTATCTAAATTTTGACAACATAACTTTAAGAGATTCCTCAACCAGATTAGCTGTTTTTGACAAACTTATTTTTTTAGGAAATGGTTATAAAAGGGTTAAATGTTGGGAACTGCACTCAGCTCCACCAATCTAATCATGATCACTTATAGCCACAATGCACAGTATGACAGCAATGTCTAACAAACTATTATAATGTACCTAATTGCCAGCATCCAATAGAAACGTATTACTTAGGAGGAGGAGGAGGAGGCCATTTGGCCCTTTGAGCCTGCTCTGCTATTCAATATGATCATGGCTGATCATCCACCTCAGTCTCATGCTCTTGCTTTCTCCTCATACCCTTTGATCCCTTTAGCCCTAAGAACTATATTTGAAAGCATTAAATAGTTTGGCCTCAACCACTTCTGTCGAAGAGAATTCCACAGGTTAATGACTCTCTGGGTGAAGAAATTTCTTATCTCAGTCCTACACTGTAGCTTAAGCTCTGACACCCATCATCAGCATTCTCTGGTCCTGTGAATTCCCTGGGCATCAGGAACATAATTCCTATGTTCACCTCTCGAGTTCTTTTAGAATTTTATAGGTTTCTACGGGAGCACCCATTCGTCCCCTGCCATTCTTCTTAACAAATTATTACCTTGATCAGTCAAGAGGATCTTCTTGTCTAGCTCAAGGTTAGATTAGTGGTTGATCCTGTATTGGACTTAATCAATTAGGCCCTTTGACCCAATCAAAGGAAAAATAATTTGCGGCAACACTCTTCCACATACAAATACAGATAAGCCAGTGTGATTATTGAAGTACGTTCTTTGCATAGATATGTGGGAAGTCAGAAATGATAAAATTTATTATAGAACCTCCAGTGATTGTAACAAGGTCAGCCAGGTGTACCTCATAGAATACGAGTTCTCTGATTGGGGCTGTTAATCTGGTCCAATCAGGGAGCCTTGGCTGACAGATACTCACAGGTGTGTGCAGTCTGCGGTAGTATAGTGGTGAATATCCCTGCCTGTCACACAGATGACTGGGGTTCAATTCCACATCTCCCCTCCCCCTCAATTTTGTGCGGGTGGGGAAGAGCAGGTCAGAGGACCTCCTCATGGGTCTGCTCCTGGGCCTGGCCAAACTGGCCATAAACAGGTCCAGGCAGCAGGCCATAGAGGGGGTCATTAGGGCCGATTGCCTGTCCCTCTTCCGCGTTTATGTCAGAGCCCGGGTGTCTCTGAAGAAGGAGCACACAGTATCGACCAATACTCTTGAGCTATTCAGGGAGAGGTGGGCACCGCAGGGAGAGGAGTGCATTATTTCCCCCTCCAACACTATTTTGATTTAATCCCTGCCCTCCCCTTCACTGTTTGATCACGCAGCATTGCCCTCTAAGAAGGGCACTGCTTGTCACTGGCTACTCGGATATTTCCTTTCTTCCTGGTGGTGGAAATTTAATAAAGATTTGTGCACCTTGTGTCTCTCACTGTGTCTCACACCTGCACTCACACAACATGGGTGCTGGGGAAAACATAAGCACTACTGCAGTTAGGTGGTGGTGTGGGGGTAAAAGAAAATAAAAACAGGAGTGTCAGAGTTCTGTTCACTCTGAGAACTACCTCTGAGGGAGCTGGATCACTGAGTAAAGGACTCTGCTCTTTCCTTTCCCTGTATTAAAGGGGAGAGGAGAAAAAAAAATCACAGGAGTGTCAGAGGTTCTGTTCACTCAGCTCACTCTGAAAGAGCTGGATCAGTGTCAAGGACTTTCCACGTACATATAAAGTGTGACTTGGCGAGAGGATACTGGCCTCTACGGAGTAATTTCAGCCATCATCACTATTCACTGGTCCTCTATAACAATGCAGGTGTTTCTTGCAATCTACATTCTCATGTATTCACCTAATGAGACATCACACAGGGAACTTCTGTGTTGCATGTTTCCAGAATGACTGCTTTATCAGACTAAGATAGATTTAACCCACATGATCAGTGCTTCAATTTACCACATAAATGTTTTGAATGAGAAACCAACTTACATAGTGGGGCCTGGATGGTGACGATTCATACTTATTAATAATGAACTAGTTTCTCTTTACTGCATTTTTGAGTTTGAAATCTGGGAAACTTTGGATTTTGTTATTTGTTAAGTCCATGGACAATAAAAGGTCTGAATTTCACATAAAATTTCATCTTAACACACCCAAGCAAACCACTGAATAATATATAAAAATGCAACAGACAGCTGGAGAAAAATAACAACTGCTAATCAATGTGTAACTGAGCTGTGTGGCACTCATTGGATTTTATGTTGCTATGCTCTTTCAGAGTTACTTTACAAGAAAACTTGACAGTGCTTTCAACCAGAATGATTCCCAGAATGGAATAAGTATCCTTTATTCCATTGAAAATTTTAAAAAAAAACAAGGCAAAAGGAGATCAAAAAGATTATATTTTAAATACTCCTGTCTCTCCATCTCTGGTGGAGAGACAGGAATACGCCGTGGTCAATTTGAAATCAACACTGAGGAGTGTGCAGGTTTGGATCTTTTTTCTCGGAGATAGTACATTGTTTAGTTTTTTATTACTTAATTACCACAGTGTGAGAATGATTTCAACCATTACTTCATCTTCGAATTTAAATACTTGAAGCAACAGAAAATTCAAGGCGATTCAAGGACATTATCAGTTCATCAGCTTGTAGAAGGGAAAACACCTCTGGGAAGACATTTCCTTATTTTCAGTGCTTGCCGATCAGAAGAGGGACTAATACTTTGCAGGTTTGTCTCTGGGAAATAGAAGGAAAGCATTAAGTGGCAGTGACCCAGTGCAGTTGTCAGAGAATAAGGAGCAGGAACCGACCTTTGCAGTATTTGGCTCAATATGTTTCAGATAGGACAACACCAATTGATGATTCACCACTCACTAAATATCCTTTGCAACAGTGTAAACTTGAACTTGATGTAGGTACATTAAATCATGAAGGCTAGAATGTGTGACTTGTGACCATTTATTTCAATTTAACAGTGAAGGACCAGAGAACATGCATTTAAACAAGACAAATACAGACACAGTCTTTGCCTGATAGATAATGAATGCATACAACCAGAAGCTGCTGCACTACTTCCTTGCTGGGGTGGGAGCTTGCATGGTGTCAGCAAATAGACCAGCAATTTGCAGGTCAGGTATGAGTGGTCAGTGTCATCTCTGCACTGATTTAATATCTGAAGAAATATCAGAAAGCAATTTTTAATCTTATTTCTGATTTCGCCTCCATTCTTCTGCTGCTTTACCTCTCAGTGGAGATCAGGAAGGATTTAATTATGATTCTGGTCATCATGACTGTCAGCAGGTTTAACTGAATACTAATATCAATATTTTCACAGAATCAAAAGAAGCCATTTGGCCTATCATGCCTGTGCTGGCTCTCCAAATGAGCATTTAATTTGGTGCCATTTGCCTGCCTTCACCCCTTAATCCTGCACATCCTTCCTTTTCAATGAACACCTTAATCCCATAAAATCGGCCATTTCAGTCCATTGAGTCTGCTCCACCATTCAGTGAGGTCATGGCTGATCTGATAATCCTCAACTCCACTTTTCTCCTTTTCCCCATAATCCTTGCTTCCTTTACTGATTAATCATCTCTGTCTTGAATATGTTTAATGTTTAATATGTTTAATGAGGCTAGAGAACTTCTGCAATTCTTTACCACAGAGAAAGAATTACTCCTCATCTCTGTCTTACAAAGGGTGATGCCTCATTCAGAGATCATGTCCTTTACTTCTAGACACACTCACCAAATGAAATAATCTTTCTGCATCCAACCTGTCAGGTCCATAAAAATCTTGCATTTTTTCAATAAGGTTGCCTCTCATTCTTCTAAGCTCCAATGAGGACAGGGCTCACCTGCTCAAACTCTCTCCATAAGAAAGTTCCTTCACACCCAAAGGTGACCAATGTATCTTTTCTGGACTGCTCCAGTGCCAGTATCGCATTCCATAGATAAGGGGCCCAAAATTGCTCAATATTCCAGCTGTGGTCAGACTTGTGCCTTGTACAGTTTTAGCAAAACTTCTCTATTTTTCTACTCCATGCCTTTTGAATGGATGGTCAACATTCCATTTGCCTTCCCTGTTCATATGATCCAGTTTTTATTTTGAGACTTATGGACAAGGATTCCCAAATCTCTGTGATATAGCTTTCTGCAGTATTTCTCCATTCAAATAAAATCTAGATCCTCTATTCTTCCTGCCAAACATTTTCCCATGTTACATTCCATCTGCCAAGTTCTTGCACACTTACATAACCTGTCTATACCCTGCTGTAGATCTTGTCTCATCTTCACCATTTGCCCTCCCAGTTATTTTGTGTCATCCACAAACTTATTTATAGTACGCTTTCCTTATCTAAGTCATGAAGGTATATTGCAAATAATTGTGGCCCCAGCACTGATACCAGTGGCACTCTACTAGTTACACCCTGCCATCCTCAAAATACTCTTTCTATCCCAACCTTCTGATTTTCTGTTGGATAGCCAATTCTCCATCCATTCTAGCTTAATATACCAACACCATGGACTCAATTTGATAGGAATCTACTTAATAAAAATGCCTTTTAAAAATGAAAATCTATTACATCCACTGCTCCTCTTTATCTATCCAGCTTGTTACTTTCTCAAAAGAATTTTAATAAATTTGTCAGGCATGATTTTCCCTTTGTGAAGTTGGGTTCACCCTGCTTGATTGTATTATATGCTCTGCTTTGGATCCTTTACAATAAACTCTGAAACTTTCTCAATAACAGATGTTAAGCTAACCTTCTGAATGCTTTGAGTGAACGTGCCTCCCTCACACTTGGAGGCCTGTCATGTACGTAAAGCTACACTCAAATAAACATTTTTGGACCTGTACTGATGGACTGGACACTGCCCAGCCCCTGGCAATCAGTGCAGCTGGCTTATTAGAAATAAACTCAAGGCCATCCATTGTAGGTTCACATCAAACAGGCCTCTAGATGACAAGTTTATTCACCAACTTTGCAAGTGTTCTATCCCATGTACTTTCGATATAAATAAATCAACACCAGTTCAAAAAGAAATGTCACTCTAACATACCTTACCAGTTAAATTAGTGAAGACAGAAATTTTGACCCTGTTATCTCTTTCAGAGAAATGTCAAAGCTGTATTCTGCCAGCAACCTGACACACAGAAGTTCTGTTAGCTTGGATACAGCACATTGAAAGGAGCCAGTACATCCTCTTCCCAGCAGCATGCTGTGCATTCAATTGCTGTTCTCCGACATCTCACATTACAGCACATCAAAATGTCTACCATAGCTGGTGGCAAAGATTGAATCTCCAGGTATTACACAAAGCAAAATAAATAAGCTTCTGCAATCCAATCAAATATCATCCAACTGCTCTGGTTTGTTGGCTAACTGATAAAACATTTTTGTACAATAGTTGCTTACCCCAACTTTTCAAGAGCTATACCATATAAATGAAATGTCCATCTTGCATGTTTTTTTTTAACGCCTCGGGACAAGTCATAAAGCTATAGCCTCTCAGGGTAGTACTTAAATCGAGACAATGAGAGCTTCACCTGCCAAGGGAACTAATGAGAGCCCTATGTTGTCTCTTTTAGGGCTGACCAGCAAATTAAGTGCCAATCAGGCAGTCTTTCCATTGTGCAGGAATCCTACCTACCAATGGGAGGCTGGAGACCTAATGAATCGCAAGTTTGAATTGTAAGATGTGGGCTGCTACTAACACAATACCAACTGGAGGGTTCGGGTCATCGCTGTAGTCCAGACCACGACAACGAGGTGTGGCTTTCAATGGATGCCCCCTAGCTCCCACTTTCAGATCCCTCCATCAAGCCCCAAGTAAGAGCGCAGGAACAAGAGCAGGCCTTTCAGCCTGAGCCTGCTGTGACACTCAAGACAACCATGGCTGATCTGTGGTCTAATGCCACCTGCCTGCTTTGGATCCATATCCCTTGATATTCTTGCTTCATAAACATTTGTCTCAGATTTAAATTTAATAATTGAATTAGCATCAACTGCCATTTGAGGAAGAGTGATCTAAACTTGCACTACATGTTATGTGTTTTCTAAAATCCCTCCTGAATACTCTGGCCCTAATTCTTTGACAATGCCCTCTGATCTTCAACCAGTGGAAATAGTTTATCTTTAATCGACCCTGTCTTTCCATGTTAACATCCTGAAAAATTTCATTAGATCACCCTTAACCTTCTAAATTCAGGGACTAAAGGCCTAATTTGTCTAATCGCTCCTCATAACGTAACCCCTGAAATGTAGGTACCGTCCTTGGAAACCTGTGTTGACCTCCCTCCAGGGTCCAAACATCCTTCTTATGGCATGGTGCCCAAACCTGCTGATAGTACTCTCAGTGGGGTCTAACTAAGATTTTGTTTAACTGCAGCAAAACATCCGCATTCTTACACTTCAGCCCTTCAATCTTGAGGGCTAGCATTCCATTAGCCTTCCTGACTGTTTTCTGCACCTCTTCATGGCATTTTAAAAAGCTAAGCACCTGAACCCTCAAATCATGTTAGACAGACACTGTATTTAACTTTGTTAATATCCTGATCTATTCATTTTCAGCCCAATTGGATAACCTCACGCATGCTTTTGATGCCCTTAAACAAAATACCTCAACCCCCTGGGAGCCTGCAAGCAACCCCACACAGGTTTGCTTGGCGTGTTCCCCAGTTGGTGAGTCGACCAACTATCACTCAGTCAATACCTGATGGGGTGAGACCTTTCCATTTGCATTAAATTTCCCACTTCAGTCAATAATGGTGCTATCTATAAACATTCAGTCAATTGACTTCAGAGTGAGGAGGAGAAAGCAGCAGGGTTCCCAACTGCAACCCTGCCACACAATTAAATATTCCACTACCAACCTCAACTGAGGAACAGGGTCGTGTAAATGCAAGGCTGCTCATCATAAGGGCAGTTTTCTGAACAGTAACTGTCACAATTCACTACCTAGAAAAGTCAGACTTGGAAAATGTGATTATTTGCGGATGAGGAGCCCCTAGAGAGGCACAAACAAATTTTACATGACTGTAACCAGCTCAAGGCATTTCATGGATTACTCATTAACTTTTTTTGACAAATTGACAAATGTTGCATAAACTGAAGCTTAACAGAACGACGATCATCTGATTTCCATTTTTTAAAGATGCTTAGCCTTCAGTTCAATGGTACCTTATTCCTTGAAACTCCAAATGTACAATGAAACACGTTTTAACATCTCGCACCATATATCAGACCATCATCCCCCAATGGGTGCATTTGCTATTTACTTATAGGCTGTGAGAAAGAGGAAAGGTAGACCATTCAGCAAATCAAGCCTACTTTCCTGAAGTTCCTCTCAATTTGAATCACTTATTTTCTTCTATATTGTCTCTGATACAATAGCTGACTAAATGCTCTACTACTTAGTTATGGACACTGTAATGCCCTCAGCAATTTCGAGAGATTACCCTGAATCACACTGATTTGAAAGTAAAAGCGGTCATTGTGCAAGACAGTTTTTAATCTGATCATGACTGTGCGAACATTACACGTACATTCTTTGAACAAGACATTACAATACAGGTTTTGTAGCCTCAAGAAGTGCAGCACTCCAGTTAATCAACTCGTATTGATGTCAAATCTGGGGACTCCCAACTGAAAAATGATACTTTTTTTTAATCCCCACTTGCCAAGAATCACAACTCACTTCAGTTTATCCATATGGAATGAAAGAAAGACCTACTTTGAGAGCTTTAACTTTTGGTCCAACATCCAAGATGCGAAGTGCTGTAGAAAAGAAGTGCAGAAACAAAAATAACCATAGTGAACTGACACTCAAGAGGACAAGACATCACACTTCATTCTAAGTCGCAAAGTCATCAGGGAATAATAGAACAGTTAGAGTAAATAAGAATCCATTTACTTCATTCTATCTGTGCTGACTCTCTGAAGGAGCGATTTACCTCATATCATTCGCCAGCTATTGCCTTACCTTCCTGCAAATATCTGAATTTTCAGACAGCAATTCCATTCATTTTTGAAATTCTCAATTGACTTAGCCTCCACTACTCTCTCAGGCAGTGTGAAAAGATTTCCCCTCATTTTGTCATTTTTCCCTTTGCTAATGAACTTAAATTTGCATCTTAATCACTCCACTCTTGTTAACAGCTTCTCCCTCAGTACTCCTTCTTGCTTTTGAATATCTTGACCGAATCTCCTCTCACCCAAGTCAAACTTCTCCAAACCATCTACAAAATTGAAGCTCATCCTCAGAATGATTCACAGGAATAATTTCTGTATCATCTCTAATTCCTTTAGATCTTTCCTAAAGTGTGGTGCCCAGAATTGGAAACAATATTCTAGCACAGGCAAAGCCAGCATTTTCTATAGCTTAACTTATTTTCTTTGATTTTATACCATATTTCTCAAGTAATAAACCGGGGATGCAATATTCTTTTATAAACACTCAACCCGTAGAGCGATCTTCAATGATTCACGCCAGAAGGATGTTTGAAAAAATATATATATATGTATGCATATTATGTCTAGAAATTGGATTTTAGAGTAGTGGCATATGAAATTGTTTGCTTTCCTGAAGGGTAAAAGAGTAACTGGCTCCGATTTTCCAAAAGGGTAACATAATTCAGTATGTTTCAGTGAGCAGAGAATCCCTGGAGTGTTAAGGGAAGATCATTTATTCTGTGCTGTTTTATGACAGGATGTGTAATCATTGATTTTGGTTAGTTGATTATAGCACAAACAACTCAGATATTGAAAAGATTTTGAATAGTTTAGAGAACAACTGACTGGGATTAAAAGTAAATACGGTTGCTTGCCTAAAGATAGGGATTATAAAATAGTTCAAAGAAAGTAGTTACTTCAATTAACAAAAGTTTACTTTACACAATTTCTACAGCGGGAGCATTTGATAATCAATCTACAGGTTAGAACATAGAACACAGTACAGTACAGTACAGGCCCTTCAGCCCTCATTGTTGTGACGATCTTTAATCCTAATCTAAGTTCAGATGACCTGACTTCCCTTTCCTGAACGAGGGAATCACATTTGCCACCTTCCAATCATCAGTGAGGACACAAAGATCATCGCCAAAGGCACAGCAATCTCTTCCCTAACTTCCTACAGAACCCAAGGGTATATCCCATCTAGCCCAGGGCAATTTATCTATCCTTGTTTTTCAAAATTTTCAGCATATCCTCCTTAATATCCTGTTCAAGAATATCAGTCTGTTTCATACTGTCCGCACAAATGACAAGGTCCCTCTCAATAGTGAACACTAAAGCAAAGTATTCATGAAGGACATCCTCTGCTTTCTCTGACTCCAGCTGCAAGTTCCCCCCACTTTCCCTGATCAGCCTTACCCTCCTTCTAGCCATCATCTTGTTCCTCAAAGCCTTTGGGTTTTCCTTAATCGTACCCACTTTGCGACTTAGAATGAAGTGTGATGTCTTGTCCTCTTGAGTGTCAGTTCACTATGGTTATTTTTGTTTCTGCACTTCTTTTCTACAGCACTTTGCATCTTTCGTGGGGGGATCCTGTAGATAACTCCCAATAAAGTTACTGCTCCTTTCCTGCTTCTAACTTACACCCATGCTGACTCTGTAGATAAACCCTCCTTGACAACCTCCCTTTCTGCAGCTGTGATACTACCTCTGATTCACAATGCCACTCCTCTACCTCTTTTACCTCCCTCCCTATTCCTTTTGAAACATCCAACAACCATTCCTGCCTCTGTGATATCCAAGTCTCCATAATGGCCACAACATCATAGTTCCAAGTACAGATCCATGCTCTAAGGTTATTTAAAAGCTGGAAAAAAAATCTAAGCTCTCAGGTTTGTGAGGATTCATTGAAGAACATTTCACAATTCACTGGAAAAAAAACTTGAAAGAATTAGCATGTCAAAGATAAAGATTTGGTAGAGGATACTTTCTTTGAATTCAAATCGTAAAGTGATGAGGTGTTGAGAAACAGATCAAACCTTTGTTGAATGTTATACATTTTTTTCCTGTGTTTTATATCTAGATAACTTAGTTTGATTATTTTTATTTTTGTGTTCTGTTTTACTAAAAATTTGCTTTGTCAGTAAAGAAATTTTGCAGCCTGGGTTTCACAGGATGATGCAAGTAACTAAACAATATATAAAAAAAAAGGCCGGTCAGCTTTCATTCTGGGATTTGATTCATCCAGAGATATATTCACCAAAGATGATAACAATGCACATAATTCCAGAAGTCAATTATTGGATTAGAGGCACTAGGTGCAATTAAGAGGGATTTCAAGATAGAAGTCTTAAAAACAGAAGCAGCATTTTTTTGGAGGATATGCTTCTTACCTAGTAGGAGAGATAGCAGAAATAAATCCATTGAATTAAATAGGTTTCCTGGAACAAAACAGCAAGGGAGGCAATCAAACCAAAATAACAGTTTTATGATTTAGGATTCTTTTCCTCTTTCTTTCTGACCAGTACTCTGCCACGCCATTGTTTATCCATACAATTCATGACCTGAGGCAACATCCTTTTTTATTAGCCACACACATTTTCATCCCACATGACTACTGAATATGCTGAAAAAAGTATTACTCTCTTGAGACCATTTCATTTTCGTTGCATCCTATTAATTATTGGCATCAGTCCTTTAAAAAGTCAAGCCTTAATAAGTTTCTGAATGAGTATTTAATTGAGCCAACCTCATAAAATCAGCCAGCATTGTGTCAGCCCAGTAAGACCAAACCTCAGTATACGCTGGGTCTACCACTTCTGCCCTCACACCCGAAATGAAGCATAAGGTAGACAGAGACTAAAATCAAGACGCAATGATCAATTATGCATTTGGTTTGTAAAAATCTAAAAGACTGTAGAACAAGATAAACATTCACAAAATACCTTCAGCTTGCCACATCTCTACCTCATGTTCTTCCTTTAAAACATCTAAAGTACAATTCTTCCACCAAATTTGATCAATGAATCCAGTATTGTACATGGCTCAGTACCACATTTTGCTTTATACTGCTCCTGTGAAGCGCCTTTGGGCATGTTTTGACATTAAGGCTATGATACGTAATTGCTGAAAAATTCCATTATTTCAAGGTCCAAGGAAGCAGTAAAGAGAAAAAAGGCTGCAACCCAAATTGATTAATGAATTCAAGAAAATATTACATATATTTTCTGGAGAAGAAACCAAATAAGGAAACAAACAATCTGTCAAGGATTGTATAGAAAGTGCTCTCACAATCTGCAAAAATAGAATGGGTTTTCTGAACCATATGACTTTTCAAAAATGCTGTTAAATTCCCAAATCAGAACTAACATGCCAAGGTGTGAGGACTGCATTAAAACTGAGCAAAGATGATAGAGGGCAAAATTTACACAACCGTCACAAGAACATAATCACAACAACATATTTTTAAAGCATCCGCAACTGAGGTACTTCAAGATAATGAATGAAAGATACTGAATTTATTTCAATAACTCTTTTCTGAATCTTTTCAAAATTAAATAACAAAAGGAAATATCGAGATGCAAGAAGTTGGATAGTCATGTGGGAAGAATGTATAAAGCACAATCTATTCTCCTTTCACTACTCTTAGAATTATACACTGATCTAATTTTCATTTTTAAAATGTCAACTGCTGAACCTTGGACTTATTCCAGGAGATTTTATTAGTGGACACACCGATATCAGCTGATTGAGAAGCTTACTTGTCATTGATTAATTGAGCAAGCTTCATTTGATTTACCATCATTCCTCTTAATTCCTCTTTGTGGGCTAATTATGTCTAGATACTGTTTCATGGACATTAGTGAGCCTCCCTATATTCTATCCAAATGTAGAGCTCAAACCTGTTTGACAGTAAGAAAATGAATATGATCCTGCTCCCAACTGATATCTAATTGCATTTTCCCATTAGTGTGACTTCACTGTAGCCTGGAGCATATATGCAACGTGATCCTTCTCCCTTCCATCTGATGAGTCCAGGCTCTTACACTGATGATCCAGATACAACCTCAGCTATTTCTTTTTAATCATTATATCACCTTTGCCCAGTGAAATGTGAATCTCGCATCTTAATTGACCAATACAATGGTCTGGCGATCTGAATATCAGTCTAACTATTTCTGACTGTGGTTACCACACCTGCATTCCACTCCTCAAAAGTATAGCCAAGTTTCAAAAAAGATGCCATGATAATGTTTCAGGATTTCTTGCTACATCACCATAGCATGAATGATTTGGAATCTATGATCAGGGCGGTATGGTGGCTCAGTGGTTAGCACTGCTGCCTCATAGCGCCAGGGACCGAGGTTCAAATCCACCGTCGAGTGACTGCCTGTGTGGACTTTTCACATTCTCCCCGTATCTGCGTGGGTTTCCTCCCACAGTCCCATAGATATGCTGGATTGGTCATGCTAAATTAACCATAGTGTCCATGTCAGGTGAGTTAGCCATGGGAAATGTGGCATTACGGGGATAAGATAGGGGAGTGGATCTGGGTGGGATGCTCTTCAGAGGGGTCAGTGTGGACCCGAAGGGCTGAATAGCTGACTCCTACACTCTCGGGATTGTATGCATATTCAGTACTTTTATATCTGAAGTGGATTAACCCTGATGAGAACCTCATTCCCACATTAGTTTTCTGCAGTTAAACAAAGGAAAAGACATGAGGAGAAATTAGACCCCAGTTGATGAACATGGAGGATCATTAAGAAGATATTTAAATTCTCCCAACTAAAATATATTTCCATGACAAAATAAGATTCTAAGATGGGGAAAAATATTCATGGCTAAGCAAGAAAGTGAAGGATTACAAAGTTAAAAAAAACATATCTATGGCATACCGAATTGCAAAGGTTAGTGGCAGGCTGAAGGATTGGCAAACCTTTAAAGACCTACAAAGGATTACTTTTAAAAAAAGGGGGCAAATTATAAAAGAAAACTAATGCAAAATGTAAAAACAGATAGCAAACATTTTTATCTGTACATAAAAGGGAAAGAGTAGCTAAAGTGAATGTTGTCCCTTGGTGGACAGGACTGGGGAGTTAAATAATAATAGGGAACCCAGAAAGGGGCAGCAAAACTAATTCAGTATTTTGCCTCGATTTCACAATGGAGGACAGCAAAATCATCCCAATAGTAACAGGTAATGCAGAGGTTGTAGAAAAAAAAGAGGAACTTAAAACAATCATTGCGAGGGGAAAAGTACTGAGCAAAATAATGGAAGTAAGGTGGACAAGTCACCAGGTCTTGATGGTTGACATCCTTAATCTCAAAGGAAATGGCAGGAGAGATAGTGTATGCATCAGTTTGATATTCCAAAATTGCCTGGATGCCAGAAAGCTTCCACTGGATTACAAAATTGTTAATGTAATGCACTTATTCACGGAAGTAGGGAGGCACAAAGAAAGAATATATAGACTAGTTAGTTTAACATCTGCTGCATGGAAATTGTTGGAATCCAATATTCAGGAAGTAATAATGGGGCAAAATGCTATGCATCAGAGTCAGCAGAGTTTTATGAAGGGTAAGTCACATGTGACTAATTCCCTAAAGGTCTTTGAGAATGCAACAAACAAAGCAGAAAATGGGGATCTGTAGATGTATGCAGATTGTATCCAGATTTTCAGAAGGCATTTGACGAGGTAGCATACACAAAGATCACACAGAGTTAGGCTAGATGACAGGTAACCAACAGAAAGCAGAAAGTCAGGATAAGTGGATCTTAGGGTGCCAAAGGGTTTGGTTCAAACTCTCCAACTATTTGCAGTCAATGTTGTTGACTTGGATGCAGCAACAGAATGAACGATAGCGAAATTTATAGATGATACTAAATCAGATGAGAAAAGAAGTGGCTGTGGAAATAAAAGAAATTCACATGGATTTGGATAATTAGGTATATCTGCCAACATTTGGCAAATGACATTTAACATGGATAAGTGGGAGATATTCATTTTGGTCAGAGGAATTGAAAAGCAACTTATTATTGAAATGTAGAGAAGTTTTGGATTGCTTTGGTGCAGAAGGATCTGTGTGCCTCATGCATAAAAAGCAGAAAACTAGTATGCAGGTACAATGGTAATAAAAGAGGGGCACTGGGAGATTGGCACTTACTGCTAAAGGTCTGTAGTACAAAAACAGGGAACTTTTTCAACTCTGTAAGGCATTGGTGAGACCACATCTGGAACACTGCACCATATAGTTTTGATTGGTGAGACCACATCTGGAACACTGCACCATATAGTTTTGATCCTATCACTTGAGGAAGGATGTACTTTGTGTTAGAAGCAGTGCAGAGGAGGCTCACAAGGGTTAATTTCAGGAAAAGTTTTTCAGACCTATTATTCCTGAATTAGCTTTGATTGTCTTTGATCTAGTTTGTGTTCCTCTTCCAGCCATCACTAGGCAGAAAGACTTGAGCTTTCCAGCTGCACTTTCTCCCCCCGCCACACCCCGTTATCATTTGAGAAGACAGTTGAGAAGACTTTGTGACATATCATGACTCAATATAAGCGGATGGTGAATTTAACACAGCTTTCAGGCCAAATCTGTATCATAATGAACAGGCAGGTCACCTGATTTTTATAATCAATTGAAAATATTGCTGCAATGGCAGAGACCAACTGTATTTGGCTTGAATATGTGGAAGCTGGTAACGAGGTATGTGCCGAGGGAGGACAGATTCACACCAGCTATTACAATGCAGCATTCTCAATAATCACTGTCCATGAGCTAAATTACCGAACTGAATGTAATAGAGGTTATGGTCCAATGAGTGCTAAGCAGAACATTGTCTTCCAATTACTGCTGGCTGTGTTTCTCATATTAGATTTTCACTTTAGCTTCCATCAACCAAAGAGGCCAAAAGAGGCCCTTAACTCAAAAAGTGACACTTATTCCATCAGCCTGATGTTGGATTCCATTGGAAGCTCGTATTGAAGGCTGAGAAAAGTAAATAAGACCCGTTGTGCAACATCAAAATTTGGGGAGATAAAGAAAGCACAACAAGGGAAATACCAAGTAACAACTAGCTGTTAAAGCCAAAGGCTGGTGGAAAAGCATCCATTAGAGTTATGAAATTTGCATGGATTCATTTTCACTATCTTGAAAACAAAATAGAAATGGACTTCACTTCCCACATGGGTTGCTCCTTTATTTCCTTGTATTAAATCTGTAATGGGAGAGACTACATTTTGCAGGTATTGATAGTGAGTGAGCTGGTGAGCTTATGAACTAGCCCCAGGCATCATTTCAGAATCAGGTCTGCATAACATCAGGCTCATACACAATTGCATTGTAGCGGTAAGTTAACTGGTTACAAGGGACATTGGCAGCCCTAAAGCTGGAAGCTAATTGTGTTGTGCTTTTCATTCACAGTATTTAATAGAAAAGAATATTTTCCTTCTCAAAGTTAGACAGAATTCTCAAAAGGTATTCAGAAAATTAAATGCATGACTCATTTGAATATCCCCAACTGAAGGATATGCTTCAGGACAATTTGCTTCTCTCGAAGTGGGAGATGCTGGCCAGATATTTATTGCCGATTTGCACCACAAAAAATCTCAGAAAAGTGCAGCACTGAAAGAGCCCACTGTGGCTGTACCAGAAGAAGATGCTAAATGCAAAAGCAGGTGTATTTCCTATACTGTTTGCACTCATAAAATTGGCTGGGACATCTATGATATTGACATAGTACCATTGTTAATCAAGCAACAGCGATATGCATCTAATCTATAATTATCTGTGATCTGGAGGCATTGGCATGCACTCAAGATAGAAACCAAGAGCAGGAGTAGCCCATTCAGTCCTTCAAATCTGCCTTGCCATTCAATATAATAATGGCCGATTCTCTAACTCAATGCCATATCTCCGCGGTCTCTCCCTAATCCAGATCAGAAGTCAGACGATGCCAGGTTATAGTCCAACAGGTGTATCTGAAATCACAAGCTTTCGGAGCATAGCCCATTTGTCATGACTTCAACTGATGAAGGGCCAGTGCTCCCAAAGCTTGCGATTTCAAATAAATCTGTTGGACTATAATGTGGTGTCGTCTGACTTCTGACCTCGTCCACCCCAGTCCAACATTGGCAACTTCACATCATAGTGTCTCTTTCAGTGACAGACTCGCAAAGGAAAGGTTATCTGCTGTGTACTCTACAAATTGTACATTCAGTAGCTGCAGTGCACTGATGTTAGCATGAGGGGATAGTGAGGCTGCTGACAGAACAGCTTGTCCAGTATTACAAGGCCAGACAGTGTTAAATTGTAAAGCATTATTTTGTTGCAAAATCCCTTTCTAACGTGTTGGAGGAAAAGCTATAAAATACTTGAAATGCAGCAATTATCCCAAGACTCTTCACATGAGCATTATGTGAACTCGATGACAGTGAACCAAAGTTTTGCCAAAGGACCTGACTTCAAAAGCAGTAAAGACAGATTGAATGTGGAAGGGCTTATTCCAGAGTTCAAGGCTATGGCAGCTAAAGGCAAAGCTAGTGACGGGAAGTGGGCACAATGAAGAGACCCAAACATTGAAAGGATTACAGACATCTCAAAGGGATATAGGCTATAAATAGGGAGGAACAAGACTCTGGAGGAATCTGAAAAAGAAATGAGAACACAATTTCAAAATGAAGCTGTTACCGAACTAGAAGCCAATGTGAGTAATTCAGTTCATGGCTGCAGGAAAGGATATTTCATAGAATTTATATGGTTGCAATGGCTGTTTGGAAACTCTCCGTTGAAGGGAAATGTAATAGAGACTATGCAGCCGGCAGTCACAAGGGAAGGCAGGATTGTGGTAGGAGGAGGGTCCCATAGAGGTCCCTTCCTTGCTGGTGGCTGGTTCCTCTGTCAGTCCAAACTGACATCCTGGCTGTAGCATGCCCAATATACACCTGGCACTTTACCCACATGTTCCTGTTTGCTGCCAATTAAGCAAAAACAATGGTCAGATAGAAGTGGCTCCCTAAGGGTCTCAATTGGCCTCTGTTTGGAAAGCTGACCTCGATCCTTCCTATCTTGGAATTAATCAGGGGAGAAGCTGAAAAATGTGTTGCTGGAAAAGCGCAGCAGGTCAGGCAGCATCCAAGGAGCAGGAGAATCGATGTTTCTGGCATAAGCCCTTCTTCAGGAATGAAGTGGGAGGATTGGAAAGAGAAGTTGTTCAGAGTGAGGACCAGTTCAGTCTGTCGAAGGAGGGTGTCAGTGGAAGGGTACTGGTTGGTTCGGCGGGAAAGGAAGAAGCGGAGGGCTTTGAGGCCTTCGTGATGGGGGATGGAGGTGTATAAGGACTGGATGTCCATGGTGAAGATAAGGTGTTGGGGGCCGGGGAAGAGAAAATCATGGAGGAAGTGGAGTGCGTGGGTGGTGTCCCGAACATAGGTGGGGATTCTTGGACTAAGGGGGACAGGACCGTGTCGAGGTATACAGATATGAGTTCGGTGGGGCAGGAGCAGGCTGAGACAATGGGTCGGCCGGGGCAGTCAGGTTTGTGGATTTTGGGCAGGAGGTAAAAACGGGCGATGCGGGGTTGTGGGACTATGAGGTTGGAGGCGGTGGATGGGAGATCCCCTGAGGTGATGAGGTTATGGATGGTCTGGGAGATGATGGTTTGGTGGTGGGAGGTGGGGTCATGATCAAGGGGGCAGTTGGAGGAGGTGTCCGCAAACTGGCATTTAGCCTCAGTGGTGTACAGGTCGGTGTGCCAAACTACCATCACGCCTCCCTTGTCTGTCAGTTTGGTAGTGAGGTTGGAGTTGGAGCGGAGGGAGTGGAGGGCTGCACGTTGTGAGGGTGAGAGGTTGGAGTGGGTAAGAGGGGTGGACAGGTTGAGGCAGTTAATGTCGTGGCGGCAGTTGGCTATGAAGAGATCGAGGGCGGGTAAGAGGCCAGCATGGGGTGTCCAGGTGGATGGGGTGTTTTGGATGTGGGAGAAGGGGTTGTCAGAGGGTGGGCGAGAATCCTGGTTGAAGAAGTAGACGGGGAGGCGAAGACGGCGGAAGAATTGTTCGATGTCTCGTCACGTGTTGAACGCATTAATCTGGGAGCGTAGGGGGATGAAGGTGAGGCCTCTGCTGAGGACTGATCTTTCATCCTCAGAGAGGGGGAGGTCTGGAGGGATGGTGAAAATATGGCAGGGCTGGGAGCTAGGACCTGGAGTGGGGCTGGAGCTGGGAGTGGGGGGGGGGCAGAATTAGGCGTGGGGCAGAGTTAGGTGTGGGGGTGGAGTTAGGCGTGGGGGTGGAGTTAGGTGTGGGGGCGAAATTGGGCGTGGGGGTGGAGATCGCCATGGGGGTAGAGATCAGCAGGGGGGCAGAGACGCATGCAGCATGGTCGTTGTGCAGGTGAGTGACGTCACTGGGGGCGGAAGTGGCTGCGGCGACGGCAACTCCGGGGGTGGAAGTGGCTGTGGCGACGGCAGAAACGGTGTTGTTCCCGGTGGCTGTGGACCCCGCGGAGGCCGCGATTCTGTTGGCGATGGCCTTCCTGGCGATTGTGGAGACGGTTGTCTGGGCAGCGATCGCGGAGGCTGCATGGTCGGTGGGGGTGGAAGTGATGTCATGGTTTGCGGCAGCGGTCGCTGCAGCAGGTTATGGCGCCCGATGGAAGATACTGGAATGGTTGAGGAATCCGGAGTGTGGGGTAAGTACATGAAAGTTTTTGGTACTTACTGTCTTTAATTTCCGATATGGCTAGGAAGAACTGTTTGTTTAGTGTATGGATTCTTCTGAGGATGAAGAACAGTAGAGGTCCTTTGCAGGTCTGTGAGAGTGTTGTCCTGAGCTGGGGTAGGGCTGACTGCAGGGAATGTAGGTAGCGGTGCAAGGCTGCAAGCGTGTAGCGGAGGATCCTAGGGAGGTCTGTTGCTGGAGGCTTCGGATTTGTTCTATGTACTGGTTGTCCTGGTTGGGTCCAAATTTTGTTGGTCTGAACGTAGTCCGGAGTCCATGCGGGGTCAGTCAGTTCCGTAGACAGGTGCTGAGGAAGGAGATGTGGCTGTGGTAGCAAGTCTGTTTGAGGACATGACTGAAGAGCTTCAGGGCAGTGGAGAGGACTTGGGGGGTACAGTGAGAGAGGGACTCACTGAGATCCTTGTAGAGGGAGGAGGAGAGTTTCTTCAAGGAAGGCATCCTTGCAAGAGGATTTGCAGTAGGTCAAAATTAACTAGGAGAAAGTGAGGACTGCAGATGCTGGAGATCAGAGCTGAAAAATGTGTTGCTGGAAAAGCGCAGCATCCAAGGAGCAGGAGAATCGATGTTTCGGGCATAAGCCCTTAATCAAGGGAGTAAGTAAAGTGAGGGTTTTGTCACCCTGCTCCTTGCTAATAACTCATCAAATCTTTTGTGTCTTTCCAAGTTGAGAGTACAAAGGAGGTACACAACTAATCTAGTTAGAATCACAGAATCCCTACAGTGCAGAAAGAGGCCATTTGGTCCATCAAGTCTGAATCAATCCTCCGAAGAGTATCCTATCTAGACCTAGCCCTCCACCCTGTTTCCGTAACTGCACATTTACTGTGGCTAACGCACCCAACCTGCACATCACTGGACACTTTTGGCAATTTAGCATAGCAAAATCCTCCTAGCTTTATACATCTTTGGATTATGGGAGGAAACCCACGCAGACATGGGGAGAACGCAAGTGTGGAGTTTGCACAGTCATCTAAGCCTGTAATTGAACTCCAGTCCCTGGCACCGTGAGGCAACAGTACTAACCACTGAGCCACCATGCTACCAGAACTTATTTCAGGTATATACAGAACAGAACGCAAAAATGGTAAGAATGTGTTGAAAGTTTTATTGAAGGAGGATGAAAAAGGATCACATGGGCAGGGCATTTCTGTTGGAGAAAATTGCATATTCACAATGGTTGAATGGGCAAAGTTGACATGGACAGGTCGTGATTCTCACTTATCACAGAATAGTTATAATGCTGCGAGAGAGCCATTCAGTCCATTATATCTGCATTGTCTTACTGATGGAACATTACAAATTCTCCCCATTTTCCCCACAACATTGCACATTATTTAAATAGAAACAATCATCCAATACTCTTTTCAATGTCTCAATTCAAAGTGCCTTCACTACTATTAAGCAGTGTGTTTCAACTTAATTTCCCATCACATTTACTTAGTTTCTGAATTTCTTCAAATCTGTGCCCTCTTGTTCTTAGGTGGGAATCGTTAATTTCCTCCCAATATCTTTTGTCCAGACCCTGCATGATTCTGAAGGCTTGCAGCACATCACCACTCAGCCTTTTCCCCCAAGGAAAGTAGTTCCAATGCTTCCAATTAGTCTTCAAAGTGGATATTTCTCAACCCTCCTTTACTTTTTCTACACTCTCCAATATATTTGCATTCTTCCTGAAGTGTAGCACTCAGAACTGTACAAAATATATCCACTGAGGTCAAATTAGCATTTTATACAAGTTCTTCAGAACATCCTTGCTCCACACCACTAAGAATAAAGCTCATTAATTCATACACATGTACAGTTAGGGGTCTGATGTGTACACCCTTTGGAGTATTACCTTGCCATATTCTTTCTACCAAAATATATCACCTTCAACTGCTGCTCTTTCAACTTCATCTACCACCTTTCCACCACTTGTCAATGTCCTTTTCAAGTTTTATATGGTCCTCTGTACTAAGCTTCAAAGTTCAGTACCACATTTAAATGAATGTGGAGGAAAATTGCTCAAGCTCTACCATGGACATGAGATGCCAGCGATCCAATTTATCCCTTCCTATCCCAGTCAGCCAATACTACACACCCAAAAAAATAGTAAGAGGACTTAGCCCAGAGCTGTCAGATCATAGGTTTACATGCCTGTGATTTATTTTTCAACTCTGGTTTGGAATTTGTTTAGAATTCATTGTCACTGCATCTCTGCTTCCATTCCCTGTTCCGAACAGAGGAATCTTTAATAAGTAAATTCATGACCAACTTGAGGATCAAAAAAGCCATCTCTTACTTTAATTAATGTTGCATCTGCCTATGATATTCATGGCTCTTAAAAGTAGGATGGCAACAACTTCACTTGACTTGATCTATCACATAAATTAAATAAAGAATAAGAAAACAGTAGACTTGACACAGGTAGGTAAGTTGAGCAATTAGTGCATAATCTATCCCGCTACATAGAATATCGAATAGTGTATGGTTGTTGTGCTTAAACGCATTTCACATTGTCATTCTTTTCTGTTCACCATGATACACACAGATTTCATTCATGACTTGAAAGTGTCAATAGTAGGGCCTGAATTTGATATCCATCTCCAACTAGCCTCATGTGGGGTGACAGAGAGCTATGTTCTGACTAATATCTATCTGGTGATAGGCAATTCCAGGTCTGTGACCCAATGGCAGTGAAGAAGTGGTGCTAAAGAGCCAAGTTAGGATAGCGAACATCTCAGTGTGGAATGTGAGGGAGTGGTGCTGTTCCCAGGCATCTTCAGTCCTTATCCCTTTTGTTAGTAGAGGCTGCAGGTTTAGAAGATGACAAAGGGATCATGGAGAATTGCTCGAGTATATCTTGTCAAAACTGCCACTGTGCAGTAATTGTGAAGGAAATAAGTGTTTGAGGTGGCCAATGGGGTTGCAATGAAACAGGGTGGCCTGCCCTGGATGCTATTGAGCTTCTTGAATGTTGTGGAAGCTGTACTCATTCAGGTAAATCAGATAACACTGGAGAGGGTGCAGAGGAGATTTACGAGGATTATCCTTGGGTTGGTGAGTTTTTAGTTACAAAGAGAAATTGGACAGACCGAGGCTGTTTGCCTTAGAGCTGTGGAGATTGAGAGAGGACATGACTGACATGTAAAGAATTGAGGGGCATAGAGGGGCATAGACAGGGTAGACAGGAAGAAACTTTACTCCTTGTTTGAGGACTTAGTAAAGATTAGTGTGGTGCTGGAAAAGCACAGTAGGTCAGGCAGCATCTGAGGAGCAGGAAAATCAATGTTTTGGGCAAATGCCATGATATTCCTGGCCTGTACCATACTGATGGAGGGCAGTCTTTGAAGAATCAAAAGGTGATTTACTCACCATGAACTCAGGTTCTGAAAACCACCAATTAATTATTCCTGATTTGAGCTGATCATGTTCGGTTCCTTGTCTCTGATAAGCTTAGAATTTTAAGAGTGGAGGAATTCAGCAATAGCAATACCATGGAATATACAAGGAGATAGAGTTGAAGTTTGATACCCACCTGAAAGGGTGAATTTATTTTATTGATTCATGGGAGGTGGGTCAGCATTTATTACCTGTACCTAGTTGCCCTTGAAAAGCGACCTTCTTGAGCCACTGTAATCCAATTGAATTGTATACACGCTGTCGGTAAGGAGTGAGTTCCAGAATTTGGACCCAGCAACACTAAAGGAATGGTGATAGATTTCCAAATCAGGATGACATGGGTATACAATGTATTCAGGGACAACGGGTATCCGATAAGCACAGTCCGCCGATTCTTATACAGCAAACCTAAACAGGAAAGCACAACACGCCCAGAGACTCAAGCTACACTACCATAGATTAAAGACATCTCAGAGATTATGACCAGACTACTCAGGCCCCTTGCCATCATGATAGCCCACAAACTTACCACCAAACTGAAACTGCTCCTGATGAATTTAAAGGACCCATGACCAATAACCAGCAGTTCGAACGTCATATGCAAAATACCCTGCAAGGACTGCAACAAACATTACATTGGACAAACAAGCAGGAAGCCAGCCACCAGGATACAAGAGCACCAACTAGCCACCAAAAGACATGACCAACTGTCAGTAGTATCCTTACACACAGACAACAAGGCACACCAGTTCGACTGGGACAATACATCCGTCCTGGGACAGGATAAACAAAGACACGCATGAGAATTCCTCGAGACTTGGCATTCAAACCGGAACTCCATTAACAAACTCATTGCTTTGGACCTCATTTATCAACCTCTCAGAAACAGAACCAGAAATGATATCACCTACCACAACAGACAGAGAGAGATAAATAGCAAGTGGAACAGAACACCAACGCTTCACCAGAGGCTCACTGATGACGTTACCTTGCATGGTGATGAAATAGCTGAGAACAAATCGACTAGCTCAGTCAGAAAACTTACAACCAGAGGATAGAGTGGATGCTTGTGTATGTAGCGGCCATCAGAAGGATGGCTTTGTCCTGGATGGTGTCAGCTTCGAGAGGACTTCCAGAATTATTTAAATGTATCCAGGAGTATGCGTGTAGAAACTGCTATAAGCGCGGACCTAATTTTAGGGATTGAAGCCTGGCAAGTGGTACAATAATTGGAGGGAGAAGCATGTCAGTGATAGTGGGGGAAGTAGAACATAGAACGTAGAACAATACAGCGCAGAACAGGCTTTTTGGCCCTCGATGTTGCCCTGGCCTGTGAACTATTCTCAACTCGTCCCCCTACACTATCCCAAAATCATCCATGTGTTTATCTAAGGATTGTTTAAATCTCCCTAATATGGCTGAGTTGACTACATTAGTAGGTAGGGCATTCCACGCCCTTACCACTCTCTGCGTAAAGAACCTACCACTGACATCTGCCTCAAATCTATCACCCCTCAATTTGTAGTTATGGCCCCTCATACACGCTGACGTCTTCATTCTAATGATGAGAGGGCAAATAGACAAGCTTATGGAAGACAGAGAGAGCTCAGAACTGCATAAAGTCAAGAGCTGGATAGAAAATGCTGGGCTTATTTAATGAAGAAATTAAGAGAACAAAGACATAATAAGGAAAATCCAAATATATTTTGTTAGTTTTTTTAGAGTCAAGAGGATTCCAATGGAAATCGTGGAGTCATTACGGACCAAAGTGGCTATTTCATATGGATTTGGAAGATCGAGATGATCTGAAGTTGTTTTCACTCGAGGTGGTCAATGGAGTTATAGAAATCAGACTGTAATATATTTGAATAAATTTAAATTGAAGAGAACATATTAGCAGTTTTAGCAATTTTAAATCTGGATGAATCCCCAGATCTTGATGAAATGTATCCCAGGCTTCCATGAGAGGCAAGGAGTGAATGCTGACATTAATGTACAAATTCTCTCTGACCATCGAAGAGGTGCTTGACAGCTAGTGTTACCATGGAGATACATGATGACTGGTAGGTCCCTGAGAAGCACTGAGAATTAGAGGGACTTTGGTGTGCATGTCACCAGTCCCTTAAGGTATCAGGTGGGCAAAATGATAAAGCTGGTATATGGATTGCTTGCTTTTGTTAAATGAAGCATAAACTTTACAAGTACGGAGGTTATAATGGAACTGTATAAAACAATGGTGAGGCCACAGCTATAGTATTTTATGCAGTTCTGGAATCTCCATTAAAGGAGGGATGTGATAACACTGGAGAGGGTGCAGAGGAGATTTACGAGGATGATCCTTGGGCTGGTGAGTTTTTAGTTACAAAGAGAAATTGGACAGACCGAGGCTGTTTGCCTTAGAGCAGTAGAGATTGAGAGAGGACATGACTGACATGTATAGAATTGAGGGGCATAGAGGAGCATAGACAGGGTAGACAGGAAGAAACTTTACTCCTTGTTTGAGGACTTAGTAAAGATTAGTGTGGTGCTGGAAAAGCACAGTAGGTCAGGCAGCATCTGAGGAGCAGGAAAATCTATGTTTTGGGCAAAAGCCCTTCATCAGGAATTTCCTGCTCCTTGGATGCTGCCTGATCTGCTGTGCTTTTCCAGCACCACACTAATCTTGACTCGAATCTCCAGCATTTGCAGTACCCACCTCTGCCTTGAGTTCTCAGTAATCCAGGGCATAAATCTGAGGTAATGGTTAGAAGGTTTGAGGAGATGTGAAGAAAAACTTTTCGACCGAGAAGGTGGAGAGAATCTGGAACTCTTAACCTGTATGGATGACATTTAAGTAGTATTTAGATGTGATGTCAAAGCATACAAGGCTATTGGCTAAGTGCTAGAAAATAGGATTATAATAGTTAGGTGGCTGATTTTGACTGGTGCAGACTCGATGGGTCAAAGGGCCTTTTTCTATGCTTAAGACCTCTATGACTATTATTCAAGATAAAATACAGAAAACCCCAAGTGAAATTAAAATCAGTGGTAGGGAAACTATTGGAAAAAATCTCTAAGCAACTGACTTAACAACGATTTGGAGTGGCAGGAATTACTCAAGGGCAGTCAGCACGGGTCTGTTAGGGGGAGATCACATTTAACAAAATTGATTCAATTTTCTAAGGAGGTGATTCAGTTTGTAGATGAGAATAGTGCAGTTGAGAGGGTGTACACAGTCCTCAGCAAGTTTTTTGACAAGTTCTCACATGGCAGCCTGGGTAAAAGGCCAAGAGCCCACAGTAATTTGGCAAATGGGATCCAAATTTGGATTAGGGACTGCTTTTTTGACAGTCCAGTCTGAGCCGGGCACCTGTACAAAAGATCGTTCTGCTGCAGCTAGAACTGGTTGCTGGTGTCCTCAGTATTACAAGTCTGTGCTTTCCGAGCACACTGCCAGTCTATCAGAGAAGTGCCAAGATGGTCATGAGGGATAGCGAATGTCACATGCAGTAAAACTCCATATGTCTGGTGCCTATGGATCATGCTCTGAGCTCAGAGTAGTTTCGTCACAGGCAACACTGAAGCTGTTTGGAACAAGCAACAAGCTGCATCTACCAGATACACGGTCCTGATTTCCATAGTAAGTTTTACTGTCATCTAGCTCGCTTGATGAGTTTGGTACAATGAAAGGCTGAATATCAATTTATACAAGTGATGAGAAATAAATACTGTGCCATCAACAAGGTGTTGAACAAGCAGAAATCACTGCCTATTGGCCACAAACACCACATGTGAAAAGCACAAGTGATTACTCCTGATGTAGACTGTACCAGTCTTCTTGTCTGATTCTGTCATACATCCCACCATAACCCACATCACTGAAATCCCTGCAAATATTAAAAATCAAAATAACAACCACCACCACCTTCTTGGAGTCTAAACTGTGTGGAAAAAAGCTCAGAAATAAATACAAATTATCTAAATTATACGCAAATTAATCAAAATATCGTATTGCCTTTCTGCCACTCCAGAAATGTTCAGCTCAGGAACCGGAATACGACTGAAACAGGTGACTCCGGGAATACAAATGGGTTATCACAGTTTGTCCAATCAAGCAAGCTCAAGATGCACACCTAGTGCTTACTAAGCAAGAAGCTACAATAAAGACAAAATAAGGTAAATTGTTTTTATTTTGCTTCTCCGTGAAGATACACTTATTACAATAAACGCATCTCAATGTTCTTTATGTAATCTGTACTGAAAAGGGCACTCCATTGCCACTGTATTTTTCTCATAAGTTCCAATGATCAAAAGTCCTTGAGCAATTGCTTCATAAAACTAACGTATTTCCGCATCATTCAATAGGTCATCCTATGAATCTATATGTCACTGAACTGAACAGAAATGCTCTTCCATTCTTATATAATGCAGATTCTGTCCACCAAGATAATCGTCATGAATTATTTTATCATTGAAATGTTGTTATGTCTCATTTTTGGGATCATGATACTTTTGTAAGTTAGAAATGAGGGGACTAAGTTAAAAATTCTCTCACAGAAAGAACATTAGCTGACAAAGTCAGGCACTTCCAAACTGTGCAAGCATTTTACATGATGCCACTAAACCTTTAAACATATTACAAGGGAAATCCAAAAGGTTTGAACAGAAGGGGAAGTTTGAACACAGTCCAAAAAATCCTAAAACCATGGGCAAAACACACTTTATTTATCTGTTTATTAAACTTATACTTTTAAGTTCACAATTTCAACAGGCATTGCAGAAATGAAAATAAGTTAATATTAAAAGATAACTTACTGACACAAGTAAACTTGTAATTATATTGCAGTTTGAGCATAATAGTTCTGTAAAGTGTCTTGGGATTCAAAAAAAAAAAATGACATTTACAATAGACTTTGAAACTCTGGCTCCATTTGCAAGGGTATACATCTCAATAGACCAACATCTGTTCTTTTAATGTTAAATTGGGGAACATCTTTCCTTCCTTGAAAATTAAAAGGCCAGATTAAATTTAGAAAATGTTGCTTTGAAATCTGATTGCTCTAAACACACTAGGGTTAGTAGATCATTAATCATGTAGGAAAATATACATTGATCTCCTTCAGGATGCAGTCCTTAACTTGTATGAAAAAGATATGTTCTTGGGATGGATGTATTGCTGATGAGATTGCATTATTGCCCTCAAAGGTGTGACTAGTGATCAGTTTTTTAAACCACTGAATGACTTGCTTCGCCACTTAGAGTGATAGAGTCATAGCAATGTACAGCACGGAAACAAACCCTTTGGTCCAACCTGTCCATGCCGACCAGATATCCCAACCCAATCTAGTCCCATCTACCAGCACCTGGCCCATATCCCGCCAAACCCTTCCTATTCATATACCCATCCAAATGCTTTTTAAATGTTGCAATTCTTATTGAGAGTCAGCCTCACATTTTGAAATCCTTCAAAGTGAATTGTATCAACTGTATTTTTACATTTCAACAATTTGTGTGATCAGTTTTTTTTTTCTGTTGCAACTGCCTAAGTTAGCTCATTTACTTGCAAATCTAAGGGATTAACACCAGTTAAATGTGAAACTTGCCACCCCCAGAGTTATATTGATGTACATCTCCCTAAAAAAAAAAGTCAGGCAAGAGAGTCCATCCAACCCCTGTGCCACAGAAATTTTAGTGTTGGGGGTTTAAGTTAACATCATTGGTTGTAATGATCTGTCTCGCTCTCTCTCTCGCCAGAAGCAAAGACCCCAGGAATGGAAGGCCTATCTACCAAGCACTACTGACCAGAGGTCAACAGCCTACCATAAGGGAACGCCTACTCACAATGCCTACTGCTCGTACAACACTCATGATTGTACTTCAGTCCAAACATGTACACATATCCCTCGAAAGTCTGTTGTAATCATATGACTGCCACCTTGAGGCATACACCTTGTAATCAGACATCTTCAGCTGGCTTCAATAAAGACCTTATGCTGAACATAGTATGCACCAAACAACTTATCAGAGAGCTACCATTGCCCGATCTCGGGAAAAATGCTCCATGTGAGTTTCCCTTCCGCCATTTGCTTGAAACCAACAGCAGTAGGATCATGACCTTGATGGTATTAATTGGCAACTTAAGAGTTTCAAAGCTACAGCAGAGAAGAGCGATCACAGGTCTTTCTGCTACAGATGTAAGTGAGGTGGAGTTCCAACATGCCACAGTCCCGAATGATTAAATAGCTTCCCTCCTCACACCAACTTGCTGTTACATGTCAGAGAGCATCCACTTTGCCTTTAAATTTGGCAATATTTACTTACAGCTCAATGACAAAATTAATGCAAATTATTTATTTTAAACAGTCTCAGGAACAAAACCATATAGGTTCAAGTGGACATATTCGTTTGGTCTGACAATTTCTTTTTCATTTTGAAGTTACAATTTCACTCAGTACTCTGAGAGCACTCACATACACATTGGCACTGCTCATTAAACTAATGAGAGCACTACTTTTATTGTAGGAAACATGCTTGTTGTGTCCTCACAGGACGGTCAGAAATATATTGATCACAATAGATGAACTGAAAGGCAATAAAAAGAAAAATCACTGTCCACTCTTTGCATTGACACCTAGAATATTTTCGCCAGCGAGAATTTAACCCTTTACCTGGCAAAGACGAGTTAACTTGTCTTCACCCAATTTGTCTTTTTCAGAAAGCGAAGAGTAAACTCGTCCAAAACATATAATTCAAAAACAGCCACAGACGAGTTTATACGTCAATTCTCGGCATTTCTGGGCCCTTCTCAGCTAGAAATAAGTATACTCGGTGACTCATACGTCCGGTAGCTGTGTCTCTTTCGCCTCAGGCATTGCAAGAAGCGTCGACGCACTGCTTTTGGGCATACAGTGTCATTCGGTTTTTTCTGTTTTTCTTTTACAAATTACGCCAAGATGTCGAGCTCAGAAGATGACAATGAGTATGAACCTTCTATTTGAAGCTTGGATACATCAGATGAGAGTGCAAGCTCGTCTGATAATGGCTATTCTCTCTCAAGTGAGGAGGAGGAGGAGGATGGACGAATTTGGTATCGACATGTGTGTCGGAAGAATGCATGCTTCCTCCACCAACACGTTTCCCATTCACTGGAAATCCTGGAATATCAATTGATCAAGACACAGCTGATATGACTCTTTTGGATTTTTTTTAGTCTTTTATGTGACAACAGAATTATTGATCGAGTTGTGGACGAAACTAATCGCTTTGCTGAACAAACTGGACAAAGAGATTGTATGTGGCGCCCTGTACCAAAGGCAGAAATTTGTGTGTTTTTCGCCTTGAAAATGCTTGGGGGTATTGTGAAAATGCCAGATCAAGAAATGAACTGGTCGAAAGATGAACTACTTGAAAGACCAATTTTTTTGGCCGAAAATGGTATCTTCAAAATAAAATTTCAAGTAAAATATTGGAAATAGATAATAAACAAAAGCTATTTCCATAATCAGCATTAAAAATACTATTAAAAAAAGCAATAAAAAAATTAATCTGAAAATGAAACATTTTCTCTAAAAAAAGTCGCCGGGAAAGGGGTTAAAATGCTTTAACTCTACTGGTAATGACCTTGTAAATATTTCAATGTGCATCAGGCAACTTTTTGGATTTCCCTTAAAGTTATTGTCAATAGAAACAGGATCAATTCAACAGTCATCAGTTGTCAAAATACTTGGAAAGAACATAGAAACTACAAAGTAATTGACTTGACCTCGGGCCCAGTCCAGCATGAAGCATGCTTAAGGGTAAGACAATAAGAGTGCAGTTTCCCATTAAAGATGCCTGAATCACTCAATTCTCTCAGACAGAAAACAGTCGGTGCCCAGCTGCTGATGTTTTCCAGGGACCACCAAAGGGTGTGAAGTCATGAGCAGGTTAAGCAGTTCTCTCATAAACAGAACACAACACTACAAAAACACACACACAAAAAATTGCTTGGTTTATGGTTATTTTTCAAACTGGAGGAATCTTTCCAGTAGCATTTTCCCAAGGGATATAGTAACAGGAACTTACCTTGCGCCATTATTCAAGATCCTAGTTTATACAGTTTGGTACTTTGTGGTCTGCATCCCATAACCCTCGACTCAGGTGTACTGTTTTTCTTGGAATAAGTTAATGATAGTGACTCCTACACCCAAGACTATATCAAAATATGCAGGTTGGACATCTTCAAAGAATTGTGAATGGTGAGGATGCTTATGATAGACTTTAAGAGGATATTGATGAGGAGGACTTATGATGAACCTATGCAATATAATACTTAATGCAAATAAATGACAAGTGACACATTTTGGATGAGCAGACACAATACAAAATGAAGGCTACAATTCTGAAGGAGATGCAGGAAAACAGCAATTCGGAGGTCTAAACATACAATTGAGTGAAGTTGCAAGACAAACCAAGGCCAATCAGCCCTTCAACCCTGCTGCTCCACATCCCCGATAATCTTTCACCACCTTTGCTCATCATGATTCCACCTACTTCTGCCTTAAAAAAAGTATTCCAAGACTCTGCTTCCACAAGTTAAAAGAGGCTGAGTAAGGGGTTGAAAAAAAAATACATACAAGATTTCAGCCCCATTTTACAGTCAAATAAAAAGCAATAGGTAACTGATTATAAATTGGTTTGACCTCAACTGAAGTATGTCCAATTCTTTGGACCAGACTTCACCAAGGACATGAAGCTTTTAGAGAAATGATTTACAAGCATCTTCCAAGAAAGAAATGCCTCAATTATATGAATAGATTGGAGTAGAAAATGCTGAGAGGCTTGTGGTAGAGCTGTTCAAAGTCATGAGGAGTCCGGACATAGTAGATTAAGAGAAACTTAGTGGAAAATTGATAACAAGAGGATAGCAATTTAAAGTGAAGAGTAAAATAGAACCTATGGGGAAATGACTTTTCTCTCCCCACAGAAAAAATACTTTTTAACATGGAATGCTGAGAAGTGTGGTGGATAAGTATACAAGTATAGTTTTCAAAAGGAGTAGTCCCAAGTCTTATGACATTATTTTATAGGCCCCCAAAAAATATAATTATGGAGAGTATAAATTTAAAATTAATGGGGTGGGTTGAAGGAAAACTGCAGCATATGCACTTTGATTTGCACATTAATTGGACAATCAAACTGGGAATGTCGCCTGAAGGATACGTTTGTAGAACGTATTTGGAACAGTATCATGAACAACTCGATTAGGTGTCAATCAGAAAACAGGTTACATAATGGGTGATAAAACACAACAATGAATAATCTTGTAGTAAAAGATCCTCAGAATGTGAAAGAGTAATCACAACAGCATGAAATCTTAAACAAAACCAGAAATTGTTGGAGTAACTCAGCAGGTCTGGCAGCACCCGTGGAGAGAAAGCAGAGTGAGCGTTTCTAATTCAATCATCTCTCTTCAGAAGCGGAAAGGTCTGGGAGGGGAGGGTCACTGGACTCAAAACATTAAATCTGGCTCCTCTCCACAGATGCTGCCTGACCTGTTGAGTTTCTCCAGCACTTTGTGTTTACTTCAGATTTCCAGCATCCGTATGCCTCTGTTTTAGTTGAGAATTTCATAGTTAGTTTGGATGCTGAATAAACTGGGCCTGAATCTCATATCTGTTCATACTTAAGGCTTGCAGGCTACAGTAGGCTACAGTTGGCTACAGTAGACTAGACAAATAGGTTAAATTGGACAGAAAGCGAGCAGTGTCATTAATTTATAATAAATATAAAGTTCATAATAAAATATATAGTTATTTCATGAAGAATCAAGCGAGTGCTGGTCTTTCAGATAATAAGGCGAAGGAATTAATATTAGGAAAAAAGGAAATGAAAGAGGGTTTGAACAAGTATTTTGTATCAATCTCCAAGATAAAAGAAATAAAACCCAAGAAGAATCAATTGGTGAAAAGGAAAGAATTTGTGAGGAAAAGTTGACCATCTTAGACTATGTTCACTCAAGTTTAGAAGTATTAGGGAAGATTTTACAGAAATAAAAAAGATTCAGAGGAGTCAGGACAAGGCAAACGCTGAAAGAATTTTCCTTGCTAACAGAACCTCCAGCAGCAGATAGTGCTGGTGTGGGGAGGACTGCTCAAGAAGTGAAATGTAACCTCTCTAGAAAATAAAGGGTCTCTTTGGTGGGTAGTGTTGGGAAGGAGAACTTGTAGAAAAAAGAGCAGACAAACAAAGGAATTAGTCAACCCAATATAAACCATATGCTTCATTCCATGTGAATTCTTGTTAAACCTTAAATTTTCCTTCACACTTCTAATGATCTGATGCCAAAGGAACAAAAAAAAACCTCTTCAGATCTTTAGACCATTTGTGTTCAAATTTCATGTTACACTTTCCTTCTTGAAACTTACTGCCCCAGTAACTACCCATTCACATAGTGACTGTTTAGTAAGTATTTGGGTGATAAGCAAGTTTACTTGCACCATAATGATAGAATTCAAGTTCATATTAGTGGCAGCATTCTCTTCTTGCATCACTGAACTAGACAAATGCTGAGGTTGTGGTCATATCTAGTATTTCCTTGAGAAGACTTTCTATCTCTGCCCATTATCCACATTGGTACCTTCTAAGGGATCCAGGCTTTGTGGGTGACTCATATCCATACTGAGGTCTGAGTCAGTCTAATTTCCATGGGGGGGTATGGTAGACGGCATTTGTTGCTTGAGTTTCTGCTTCTTGATGGATCCTCCTCTGCCATCTTCCACAAGGCAAATAGGCCCGCCATACTGGATGCAACTGGACAGAAAGCACAAGTCAGCGAAGATTTCACATCGCTATCCAACTCCACTTCACCCATGTCATCAGGCACTGACACCCCAAGTTCTGAAAGGTTGCTGCGTGGACTCATCCACCAGACATATCAGAGTTTGCCCTCCAGCTACTGATTCACAGCATAGGTGTGGTCACCTGAGAATTCTGTTGAGTTCAGAGTCCCACACAGCCTGCATCTCATTCTGACTCCTGGCACTCTTATTTCAGAGAAATACCCGGAGACCGATTGGAAAGGGAGTTTTGTCAACCCTGCAATACTTCAGTGGGATTTTTCTCCTCAGCATCTCTCTCCCATTAAAATGGAAAAAAATTGTGCCCTTTCTATAATTATGTTCCAGTCTAAAATAAATTTACAGCATATTTTCCAATAATGGTTATGACGACTTAACATTGTTTTTATGTTATCTTCAGTCTTTTATTCAACTGAGCATCATTCTCCTACAATCCCATTTTAGCTCTTTTCCATTCCTTTGTAAAGCCACCTGTCTGTATCAGAAGTGAATTGTTCAGTGTGAGATGCTTTCTGTTTCAATATCAGTTTACATTTCATTTTATATCATTACAGTTGTGGACGATTTACCAAGAAGAGCTAGTCACAATGAAAGTTTCTCAGCCGGTAGCATATAACTGCAACAATAATGGACCATCAGACCCAACAGTGATTATATCATAAGCATATTTAAAGATGGGAGTGAGTGCCAAACCTCAAGAAAACAAAAGTGTTATTTCTTTTGCTGTGTTACATTTCTGGTCATTTCAGAGGGCAGAGTTTTGTAGCCTTGTTGAAACAAGAGCATAATTAATCTCCATGCCTTCTCCAAAATAAGCCTTATTCTAAAGCATCCCCTTAAACCATTTTCAGCAGTGACCTGGTTACCAAATGGTAAAATTAAACATCAAGCCCAAGTGATTGATTAAGTCCTAAATACATTTTATTGATCCAAAACACAACAATGTGTAGTGAAATTATTTGTTTTCTGTGGCTGCACAAATGCATTGAGACAAAATGCAAAACTTTTCCTACAACAATGAAGAACTACAATTAAAATTAATAAAGTAATATAATTGGATTGTACATGTTCTTTCTTCAGTGCCTGCCAGTACAGACTTCCAACAGTAAGTTCTGTGATTTTGAAGAACTAACTGTCAAGCAATTTGTCAATGTATCGCATTCCTGGAAACAGTATGAATGTCCCTGACAAACCAGACTTGACCTGACCAAAAGCTGTTTGTTCAGTACCATGCAAGCCACAACTATATGGATGGATGGATGGATGCCAGGGGACTATCAACCCATTTAAATTAATTTCAAATTCTTGAAAAACTACAGTGATTGGATGCTACACTGTCAATTCCCCTTAAAACAATTGTAAGAATGTCCCAATATGATGGGAATCCACGATATCATAGAAGGTGTTTGGTTGAGATGATACCATGCATTTCCTTCAATTTGCCAAGATTCAGCACCTTTCCTCTTGTAATATTTTATGACCAACTGGAATTTGGAATTCTTATGCTGTTCCTGAAATGCGCATGACAAAATGCTTTAACAACATATCTCTCTTTTCAGTAACATCAAAGACTTGATTTATTTTGGTACAAGTGTTGGTGCCTTCAAGGGATTAGGTGTAGTAATTTCAGTGTTAAATATTGCCCTTTGAATAACAAAATTCCTAACTGAAAATTTAGCATAAAAGTATGATGATACAATGGAGACTAATTCCGTAACACAAGTGCAATCCATCAAGAAAAACAAGAAAAACTTGCCTTTAGGCAAAATCTTGTTACACACACAGGATATTTAATAACCATTTAAAAGGAGCAACACTTTGGGAGCTGTAGTAAATGTGAAGAAAAGTACTTAATAAACAGCGCTGATAGTAACATCAAACTTACTCCTTTGAACATCACTTCAAGACAATCTAGACTGAGTTCCCAGTGCTACAGTCAGGAATTATTGCACAGTTGGAACGGTCATCTTGCAATTAAGACATTAAATGGAGGCCCTGCCTCCCCTCTCAGGTCGAAATAAAAGAGCTACAGGAATGTTTCAAAGCAGAACAGGGAAGTCTTTTGTGGTCTGGATAATATTTATCTCTTACATCAACACATTGCTGCTTGTGGGAATTTGCAACGTGCAAATTGGCTGCTGCAATTCTTACATTTTAACGCTGATTGCAAAGTGCTGTAAAGACCCGATGGTTGTGTTGTTTGGGTCAGCCAGAGGTGAACTATCCCTTCTCTGTCTGTAGGTGTACATTATCGAGTTCAAGAGCAGTACCATCCTCTAGTAAAGAGACTCACAAATGCTTAGGTAAGGAAGCCATGTCACATGCTGCGTGGCATCTAACAAATTTCAAAACAGCTCTCAGTCTGTTGCAGAAGCGATTGTGCAAAATTACATTATGCTGCACATGTGGAGAAACAGGTAAGAGGTTACTCAGCAGGTGAACAAGATTTGTAGAGGAAAGAACTAAATGAAATCCACCGTTCTAATTAAAGAAAGTCTATTAGACGGGATGGTCTTATCTTACTTCCTCTAATGAATCAAGCCAACATTGCAGGAATATTCCTGCCCACCTTCTGCTATATGTGCCAGATCTGAAAAACCAACCAATCTGAAAGTTGTCTCTGTTACAGGCAGCACAGACTTGAAAACTATTTCAGGCAACAAGATGTGTACATTGATTGAAAAGCATGGACTGACTGCTGAAGAGATACAATGTGAAACTCAATCTATCACTTTCCCTGCTACAACATAACATTTGCTGTTCTGTAATTAGGACAGTACTACTTAATCCAACACAAATCCTGTAATAACACCAGTTAACAGCGGAAGATGTTATTATTTCAGAACAAGTTTTTGTCAATGACATAATTTTTCTCAAGATCTTGTAAAGCTCAAAGAGGAGAGAAGGCCTCTAAAATCAAAATGTCTAGATGAAATGTGCCATGAAGTAACATCGCTGTTTTTCTAATGAAAAGCAGAGAGTAGGAGTAATGCAGCATAGCATGCCTACATTCACACTGAAGTACCAACCCATCGATCCAATTGTCAGGTTAGACCAGTGGCAGTGATGGAAAATTCCATTCAAAATAAATGACCCAGCAGAACAAGCAAGTCCCACCTGTCAGCTGCAAAATTAATGGGAACTATTCACATTGTCCTACGTGTGATTATTTAAACAGGCAGCTTGAATTTTGTTTGTTCTCACACCCGAGCTGCAGTATATATTTCATGAAGAGCTACTGTTGTCATGAAAAATGTAAACAAAAATATCAGCAGATATTTACCAGCTCCTTTTTATTTGGAACTCTGCAACTGGATGAGGAGGTTTGGAGTGTACAGCCCAGGAAAAGTCACATGAATTGTGGTCACAAGGTCTTTACTGAGTGCATTTCTACTTAAGAAAGAAAGAGTAGATTCATTTGTAACAGTTAGGCATGACATACGGTCACTTCAACAAAAAACAAATTCTCTCTGGAAAAACACAATCTATTTCCAGAAGTATTGAGGTTTCTTGATTCTGGTTTCCATGCTGACATTTGAACAGGATGGGCCTGTTTGTACCTATTTAGCTCCAACAATGTCATCGAGTCATAGAGATGTACAGCATGAAAACAGACTCTTCTGTCCAACCCATCCATGCTGACCTAACCTAATCTACTCCCATTTGCCAGCACTCGGCCCATATCCCACTATACCTTTACTACTCATATACCCATCCAGATGCCTTTTAAATGTTGTAATTGTACCAGCCTCCACCACTTCCTCTGTCAGCTCATTCCACACACGTACCACCCTCTGCATGAAAAAGGTGCCCCCTTAGGTCCCTTTTAAATTTTTTCCCTCTCACCCTAAACCTATACCCTCCAATTCTGGACTCTCCCACCCCAGGGAAAAGACCTTGTCTATTTACCCTATCCATGCCCCTCATGATTTTATAAACCTCTATAAAGTCACTCCTCAGCCTCTGACGCTCAAGGGAAAACAACCCCAGCCTATTCAGCCTCTCCCTAGAGCTCAAATCCTCCTCCAATCCTGGCAACATCCTTGTCAGTCTTTTCTGAACCCTTACAAGTTTCACAACATCCTTCCGATAAGGAGGAGACCAGAATTGCATGCAATATTCCAAAAGTCCAAGGCTAACAAATGACACTCGGCAGGAGGTAAATTTAAAAGTGGCCTTGAGCTGAGTAATGGATGGGGACATTGTGACATCCTGAGTATTTGTCTTTTATATTCATTGTTTAAAAAAAGCTCAAGCAAGTGATTGATACAGTGTAAACTGCATTCATTAACTGCTCAGAGACAGGGAGCAGTCCTCAACATGCAGCCATCTTCAAATGGAAAAGTTCCTTAAAAATTTGACTAGAGAGCAGGATAATGCCATCACAACCTACTGAGATCACACCCTCTGTACCAACCACTGGTTGACACTTGGCTACTTTTCTGTCTCACTCCCTTTTGAATAAGGGTGTCATATTAGCAGTTTTCCAATCCATTGGAACTTTTCCCACACTCAAAGAATTTTGGAATATTATAACCAATGGACCCATTTTCTCTGCTGCCTCTTCCTTTCACAGCCTAGGATTAGGCCATCAGGTCCTGGAGACTTATCTACCTTGAATCCCAATAGTTTGCTCAGTAGTTTTCCCTGAATGATGTTCCACCTTTTCTGTAACTCCAATGCACTCGTTACTATTTAATACTAGTGTCCTCCATATTGTAAATTGAGGTAAAATATTGAATTATTGTCTCTGTTTCCATGCTCCTCAGAACTTTGATAATGGGAGGTTGAGTGATTGTAGTGTCGTTTAATAGGAGAGAGTTTTCACCTCAATTCCCATTGACTCCAGTTTTGCTAGGACTCCTTGATGTAGCCAGGTATCCAGGGCAGTTATTCTCACATACCTCTGCAATTCTGCTCTATTGTCTGTGATTGGAATAAAACTGTGATGAGGTCAGTGTAATGGTAGTATCCAGCTGCCCATAAGTGGGATGTTCATGTTTTTTGCATTAGTGACTGTCTGTGAGATAGCTCTTAGAAGATTTGGAATGGGTATAGGTAATGTTGATTAAAGTCCACATGGACAGAAATGAGCAGGTCCGAACATCTCTAATAACCTAAGTTTGTCATCGCCAGTGCCATTTTTGTAATTTGTTTTCAGTACTCTCTCAAATGCCTTCACACGGTGAACTCCAATGTTTCAATGTACTGTATGATCTGTAATCTTTAAAATTTGGCCTTTTCAACATGGTCTGGGTCATTAATGTGTAACCAGGAAAAGCAAGGATCCAGACGACGATCCTTGGAATGCTACTACAAACCTTCCTCCAGCCACTCACCACTATTCTCAGCCAATTCATTATCCAAGTTACTTCTAGGAGATCAGAGCTGAAAACATGTTGCTGGAAAAGCGCAGCAGGTCAGGCAGCCTGAAGAAGGGCTCATGCCCGAAACATCGATTCTCCTGCTCCTTGGATGCTGCCTAACCTGCTGCGCTTTTCCAGCAACACATTTTCAGCCAAGTTACTTCTGCCCCATTCCCATTAGAAAAGAAAGCTTTTGGCTCTGTTCCGCTGCAACCCTTGATCATTTTCAAGCCATGTGAATTCATCAAGCTTCAAAACTCAAATACTATCATTTTCCTCCAATTCCAACGGCAAACTTCATTCACTAAAAGATGTTATTGCTTATTGTCAAACCTACAGTCTTTTTTTTTGCAGTGTTTCCAAAGAAAATATAAACAAGTTGACTGTTTCCAAAATGCTGTAGTAAAGTTTTGTGAGAGGATAAAGTGGGTAGGTTACCAAATAATTCATAGATTTTTGTAAATGACATTTTAAAATGAACTTTCAAAAGTGTTTGAACTAACTTTATAGAATCAGTTTTATTATCCCTGAAGCCCTGGAGTCTTCTGATGACTCTGAACACGTTAATAAATTTGCAGTGACATTTGGTTGAGGAGGCAAGATACTCCTTGGAAAATAAGAGATTTTTTTTCGGTTGAGGACCAAATTACAACATTGTTATTAATGTATTTTAATGGATCAACGTAGGAGTACTGATCCTAAATTCATTATAAGTGTCACATGTTACACGACCTAGAAAAAATGCACACAAAGCATTTGAATTTATTTCTTGAAGAATAGAACTTTAAAAAAAAAACAGAAGTTAATGTATAACAATCAACTTTAGATGCACTTAGAGTACTGCACACAATTCTGGTTTCCATGTCGAAAAATAAGCCTCGAGGAAAACGCAAATAAGATTTACAAGGATATTGCCAAACTAAGAGAGGCCGACTGTCAAGAAAGGAACCTTTCTCTGGGAAAGAGAAGGTGGCAGTGAACAACAATTACTTAAATTACACATGGTTTGTTAAGTAGACAGAAAGAAGTCTTTTTTTAAAAAAAAGAAATTAACATGGGAACCCAAAACCAGGGGTGATAAATATAAGACAGTCTTTGATAAATCTACTGAAATTCAGGAGAAACCTCCTATGGTTTCTGTGCATTGAAACATTCTGCAATCATTCTCTTCCCTCATCTGGGTCCAATGACTTGGTTCACTCTGGTAGAGGTACAACCTAGAGTGATGGTGTAAACTGGAATACATTCAGCATTCGTTGGCTGTTTACTGAGGGGAAGATCAGCCAGTAGTGAGTCTTACTAAGAAAAAAAACACCGTTTATTAAATTATAGCAGCTAGGTGCATATCATATTAGCTAATTAAACATTGTATAGCAATAATATGGCTTCAAGACGTATATTTTGTCTTGTTTGTTCTTAAGTGAAGAAAGGTTGAGATCAGAGGTGCTGATTGGACTGCTGTAAAGCTCATACTGTAACCAGTTTGTAAGGCTTTGGGACATTTTTCTCACCTCGGAACAATAGAAGCGTCCTGAATGGGTAAGGTCAAGCTCTCACCAAACCAGAACATGGAATTTTAGCTTTTCAGTAGCAAATGCTGGGTCTTGAAGCTGGGTATGGAGGTTGCAGTACATCTCTTCTCTCCATCTATCCATCCCTCCCTTCATCTCTACACACATGCACGCACACATTTGCCTTGATGTTTTCCTCCTGGACTGGAGAATTGCCTGTGAGACAATCCATTTTTCTGAACTTGCTTTTTTCGAAAGGGTGCATGTTTATGCAATGCTTTATGTTGGAATACTTAGTCTATGATTTTATTAAACATTTCAAAAGAACTACAGTGAAGCCATTTTTTTCTTTGTATTCATATACCATTGTTAAAATATAGACAAAATATAATGTGGTTTGCTTAAAATATGGTAGTTTAAAACAGCCAAATTGCATCTGGAATGCAATGCTTGGCACTTACCTTTAAAATAAGCAAAGGTTAGTGTCCAGTCTATCCTCTTAATATATTTTGAGGAGATTTAGTCTGGTCCATAACCATTGTTACTACGAAAACCAGTTTGATGCTTTAGAGATCCAGTTATTCTCCCAGTTAACCCACATAGGACAACATGACATCAGAGTGAATCAAGCTCGAGGGATTGTTCATTATTAAACCTTTCCAAAACCATCAACACTTGCTTATTCAAAGAGTGATTTCCAGCCTCCACAGTTCTTTCAGCTTTTATTACGCAAGTGGTTAAGGGTCTATTGTTGGAGGCTGACTGTGATTTTTGTAGGTTTTTTTTAAAAAACAAACAGATTTGTGAAACTTTTGTTGTGACCACATCCTGGCTGAAGTTTCTCAATTCATCCTGGCTCTAGACTAGATTGCACAAATGGGTGAGCTCCCAGGTAAGGGGGACTGAATTGATTCCCATTCCTTTATCATCTGTGCCCTGGGTTGGTCACTACTAGACCCCCTAACTTGTGAATACCATTGTCCTGGATGTAAATAAACTTATATTTCAAAAGCAGCAAATCCAATGAACCTTTCGTAGGTTAAGAAAAAGTGAGTTCACTAATTACTAAACACAAGAGGAATTAGTAACTTGACACACACAGATTTAAACTAAGGGAGCCCAAAAAGGTTTTACAAATGCACTTATGTACAGGACACTCTCTGAATAGTTCATTAAGTGGATAGTTGAAAGTTATAGACATTGCAGTAAAGTTTACTAGTAGCACTGACACAGGGAATTGAAAGGGTCAATTTTTGTTCTTAGTTTTGCTTGGTGATTGAAATTCTTCAGCTCTGACTCCTTTTCACTGAATTGCAGTATTCAAGGTGAGAGGGAAACCCTTCATAGTCCAGTTTGTTAGTTGGCACTTAGAGTTAAAAGTTCCTTTTACCTGAAATACAGGGGTTACAAAAAGAGATAGTTCTTTGATCACGACCTTCACAACAAACTCATGTTCAAACCCAGGCTGGTACACATAAGAAAACTCAATCCAACTAGAATTTAAAATTAGGCTTATTGTCACACATACTCAAGTACAGTGATACATGAGTACAGCAAAAAGTGTACAATGTCATCAAAACACAAAGATACCCACGTGCAAAAGACAGGATTTATACAATATTAGGGCTCTGGGTAGTGTTACAGAACAGAGACACCCAAGTGTTCAAGTATATAATTCTTTGAAATTTGCAAAGGTAGACAGATTGGTTAAGACAACTTTAGCACACTTGCCTTCATTGCTCAGTTGAGTATAGAAGTTGGGACATCATGTTAAAGTTGTAAAGGATGTTGATGAGACTTCTTCTGGAGTACTATATGAAGTTCTGATTGTCCTATTATAGGAAAGATATTATTAAACTAGAAAGGGTTCAGAAAAGATTTACCAGGATGTTGCAGGGAATGGAGGGTTTGTGAGATAAAAATAGGTTGGGGAGGCTGGGTCATTTTTCACTGGAGCACAGGGTGTTGAGGGGTAATCCTATTGAGGTTTAGAAAATCATGTGGGACATTGATAAGCTGAATGACAAGGGTCTTTTCCCTAGGGTGGGGAAGTTCAAAACTGGGGGCATATTTTTTAAGGTGAGAGGAGAAAGATATAAAAAGGATATGGGGGCAATTTTTTTCTTAATAAAAAAGTGGTTCATATGTGGAATGAACTGTCAGAGAAAGTGCGAGATTCAGGTAGTTACGTACACATTTGGATAAATATATGAATAGGAATTGAAGTGGTAATGGGCCAAGCACAGGCAGGTGGGACTAGTTTAGTTGAGGAACATGGTCAGAATGGATTGATTGGATCAAAGGGTCTGTTTCCATGCTGTATAATTGAGTCCACACTGGGCTTTCTCCATACTGGGAACCGATCTGTGCTAGGTCTCCATAAGACTGAAGCCTATCAAGTCCATTTGAACAACAGAGGCAAGCTGAGAGAAAACAAAAGGAAAACACTCCAGTAGAGTTCAAACATGTTTTTTTAAAATCTCTCGTCCTTTTGTATTCTTTAAAGTGAAGTACACAAATATGTGCCTGCAATTTTATACATAATCTGCAATGGGCGGCTTGCTGTTGAGTGGATGTTCATCAGCTCCCTATTATCTTGTAGTCATAGAACATAGAATGTTACAGCGCAGTACAGGCCCTTCAGCCCTTGATGTTGCACCGACCTGAGAAATTAATCTGATGCCCATCTAACCTACATCGTTCCATTATTATCCATATATTTAAATGCCCTTAACGTCGGCAAGTCTACTACTCTTGCAGGCAGGCCATTCCACATCACTACTACTTGGAGTAAAGAAACTACCCCTGATATCCTGTCCTAAATCTATCACTCCTCAATGTTAGCCTTCACCATCTGAGGAAAAATGCTCTCCCTGTCCACCCTATAAGGACTTCCTTCCATACCAGGCAACATCCTAGTAAATCTCCTTTGAACCCTTTCCAAAGCTTTCACATCCTTCTTGTAATGCGGTGACCAGAACTGCATACCATAATCCAGGCATGGCCTTACCACTGTCTTGTACACCTGAAACATGACCTTGTGGTTCCAAAACACAATCCCCCTATGAATTAATGCCAACACACCATATGCCTTCTTAATAACCCTATCAACCTGGGTGGCAACTTTCAGGGATTAATGCACCTGAACACCAAGATCGCTCTCTGTTCATCTAACTGCTGAGAATTCTACCATTAGTCCAGTATTCTGCATTCCTGTCACTTCTTCCGAAGTGAACTACCTCACATTTTTCCACATTAAACTCCATTTGCCACTTCTTAGATAAGATGCAAAGCTAGGCCATGTCCCACTGCAACCCATAACATCCTTTGGCACTATCCACAACTCTGCCTACCTTAGTGTCATCTGCAAATTTACTAACTCATCCTTCTAAAAGGCTAAAGCTCTGCTCCTCTTTCCCCTTTCTCTCTGAGCAACAGGGACAGACTCTGTGCCTGAGACCTGTGCCCCATTGCTTACCCCGATAAGTCGCCCCCCCATAGATAAGTCGCCCCCCCCCAATAGTCACAGTCTATATTGGCTCACCTCTTTTCCCTTTGAAAAGCTATTGTTTGAAATGCCCTTATCCTCAAGTATGAAATGCCTTGGGTATGTTTCTCTGTCTCTCAACAGTCACTAAATTTAGACTTGCAGTCATTCTTGGCTGCCTTAGCCCTTTTAAAAAATACATTCTTCATTAAAAGTACAAGTTTAAAAGTGTCCATGATACCTGAGAATTACAGTTATATTATTTTCTCCATTACCATTTTTCTATGCTCACATGAAATCCTTCAAAGTCCTCCCCTAGCTGATTTATAGGTTCCTACGCAGTAATATCAGAAAAAGTAGGGCACTTGACTCAGAGTCTGTCTACTAATCCATTACATCATGGCCATACTACATTTCAACTCCATCTACCTATCTTGGTTCCACGAGAAAAAAAGTGTTTTGTTAAAAAAAAATGCATATTATCTCAAAGTTGAGAGGTTGCAGAGCCTTGAGATGAGGGAGATTAGACATCAGTGTGTACAAATCTCAAAAGTTCGCACGCAGGTACAGCAAGTAATCTGAAAAGCCAATTGAGTATTATGGTTTATTGCACAGAGATTTGAATGCAAGGGCAGGGAGGTTATGCTTCAATTCTACAGGGCAATGGTGAGATCGTATCTGGTGTGCTGTGTACAGTACTGGGCAATACTTATGAAAGGATGTTAATGTGTTGGAAGCAGTTCAAAGAAGGTTTACTCAACCACTACTGATAATTGACTAGTTTGCCTTAAGCCTAAAAGGCTAGACAGACTCCTCTGAAGTTTGGAAGACTCAGAGATGACTTAATTGAAAAAGAAAAAAAGGTCCTGACAGGAGTTGACTAGGTGGATGTTGAAAATTTGTGACCTCTTGTGAAAGAATCTAGATGTAGACATCATAGTTTAGAAAAGAATGGAGTCCACATTTCAAGTGAAGATTAAGAAATATTTTCTACACCACCACCTCGCCACCCCACCCCACCCTCCACCCCGCCCACCCATCCCTGCCCACTGGCTTGGGAATCTTTGGAGTTCTCTTTCTCAAAAAAGTAACGGACACAAAACCTTTACATTTTTTCTTTTAAAAAGGCAGGGGTAGACAGATTCCTGATTACCAAGGGGACGAAAGATTATCAGGGGGAGGCAGGACTGACAAGTTGAGATTAAATCAGATCAGTCGTGCTCCTACCAAAGGCAGAACGGGCCCGAGTGGGTGAGCATCCAACTACACTTTGTATCTCTTAATATTTTTATCCACAATTGGTTTTATTCTTTCTCCATGGTGAAAATGGATATGAATTCTGTATTGCTTATTAAAATCCATCCTGCAACTGTACATAATGAGACCCCATTCTACTTCACTTCTCCTTCTCATTTATTAAAAGTTTTGGCTATTAGCAATGATTTCACACACACCTCTCCCCTCTTTGTGCCTTGTTAGTTTCTTTGTATCCTCTGCATCGCTTTTATGCAATGTTTTGATTTTGGTTTCAGTAATGAGCAAGTGCTGAAGCAACTAAGAGGGACTGCTGTGCTGAACAGTATGAATGAACTTAATTAATGCATATTTAATCCAAATGACATGATCTCACTAAGACATCCAGGGTTACTGTTTACATCCCCACTGTTGTTCGTACAGGTCCCTTGCATTGGCTCATTAGCTCCTCCCAGCTCATTGCAGCAATGATACTATCTTTCACTCACTACTGAAACAAACACAAACATTGTTAACAAACACGGAATTGAGCAGACAATTGTACCAGCATGCTCACTCCCAAGACTAGTTCAGATCGGTCTCCAGAGCTATCACAAGCCAATTCCTCATTACCAAACATGGTTTTTATATAATTGGAGGTAATTAGCAACATGTATTTCTTGGTTGTTTTGCTGCCTAAAAAAAGAGAATGGAAGTGGTTTCTGCAGTGATCAGTCAGGTAGACATCAAAATAAGAGTTCCTGGATTGGGACGGTTAATCTGGTCCAGTCAGGGAGCCCTGGCTGACAGACATAAGCAGGAGTGTCTGCCCTCTAAGGACACTGCTTGTCACTGGCCACTTGGGTGTTTCCTTTCTTCCTGGTGGTGGAAACTGAATAAAGATTTGTACACCTGTTGTCTCACACCTACACACAACACAGGTGCTGGGGACAATATAAGCACTACCGCAGTTAGGGGGTCATGTGGAAAAAAACCCAGCAAGGTCAAAGGTTCTCTTCACTCAGAGCAGCCTCTGAGAGAGCTGCATCAGTGAGAGTGAAGGACTCTGCTCAAAAAAAAAATAAACAGGAGTGTCTTACATCTGTTCCCCGAGAGCTGGCATTGAGGAAGCTAGATCACTGTCAAGGACTCACCATGTGTAAATAAAGGATGACTTAGTGACCGACCTCTGAAGTTATTTCAATTTCAACAGATTTCCAAAGAGAAAACTTTTTCTATACTACTTGCAGGAGATGAATTACATGGATGTTTGTGGGGGGAAAGAACAGGGGAGATGAATTCAATTAGGTAGTGCTTTCTCAAAGCTGGCATGGGCAAAATGGCTTCCTTCTGCTATGCATCAATGCACATGTAATTGCAAAGCTCTGTCTGTCTAATGCAGAGAAAGATCCTTTGGTCCATCATATCCATGTCAGTCAAAAGGAGAAAGTGAGGTCTGCAGTTGCTGGAGATCAGAGCTGAAAATGTGTTGCTGGAAAAGCGCAGCAGGTCAGGCAGCATCCAGGGAACAGGAGAATCGACGTTTCGGGCATAAGCCCTTCTTCAGGAATGAAGAAGGGCTTATGCCCGAAACGTCGATTCTCCTGTTCCCTGGATGCTGCCTGACCTGCTGCGCTTTTCCAGCAACACATTTTCAGCTCATGTCAGTCAAAAGCCTTGCATGCATTGGCATTGCAGGGGCACCTCAATACTGCTCAAGTATTATGGGGGTTTCTGCCTCCATCACACTTATAGGCAGTGAGTTCTAGATTCCCATCACCTGCTGAGCAAAAATGTTTTTCCTCACATCTCAATCTTCTGTCCCATATCTTAAACCTATGAACCCAGTCATAGTTTTCTCCGTCAAGGGGAAAAGTTTCTCCCCATTGACCCTATCTATGTTCCTCAAACTTTACATGTCTCAGTCATGTCCCCTCTCAATCTCCTCTTCATGGAAACAACTCCAGACTGTCCAAGCTCTCTTTGTAACTAAAGCTGGAAATAATTTGAAACTAACACTCTCACATATACATCCGTGCACCAATAGGTTGAAATTTGGCGGTCACCTCAAAATGTTCCTCTTCAGAGATGAGAGATTCTTCTCCCGAGCTGCTCTCCCCCTTGCAAGTTCATAATGAAATCCACTTCAGACCTTTTGTGTATACGTGACTATTTTTGTTCTGCCCTAATTTCACACAAAGCCAGCCATTCAATACAGAAATTTAACTTCCTCTGAAATCCATTCTAATGTGAAACTACTGGGGTTTCTTTACCTCACTCCCTTGGCACAGAGTGAAACTTATTCCATTTTTATTCCATTTCCACCATTAATGATTATGATGAGCAAAAAGCTAGGGGGGGGGGGGGGGGGGGAGAGAGGAGAGATAGGGAAGGCTGGTTTGATTTAAATCCTAGACGAAACTTTTTCTTTTCCTTCCTCGGTTTGCCTTTTGGTTCATCTTTATATACCTCCCTCTCAAACCTGAGGCTGGTAAACCTCTGACAATGGCACAAACTACTGTCTTACCTTTTGCCTGTCAATTTCACTCACCCCCCCCCCCCCCCCCCCCCCCGCCCCCCCCATACCACAAAATAGGTGCAGCACATTCTTTAGCTATGATCTCAGAGATCTTAGCCACCCATAGAATTTGTGCACCAGCATTAGTGGAGGGCTTGTGGGATTCACAAAAGGTATACATTCCCCATGCCAGCTCTTTTAGCAACAGGTAGGAGACAAAGAGAATCCATAGCCAATTTCTAATTTTGAAGGAAGAATGAACATCAGATGGCCGTTTCAATTCAGAACTTTTATCTTTGTGGATAAAAAGATCAAATGTATTGAAAGCTGATGAATTACTTTCTTGTAAAAAGGTAAATCTTGCTGCAAAATAAATAATCTAATGACAACCATTACCAATTGTTGTAATGCGGGGGGGGGGGGGGGGGCGGGGGCAGTGGCAATGGCCTAGTGGTGTTATCGTTGGACTCTTAATCCAGAGACGCTGATAATGTTCTGGGGGACCAGGTTCGAATCACGCCATGGCAGATGGTGGAATTTGAATTCAACAAATATCTAGAATTAAGAATCTAATAACTACTATGAATCCATTGTTGATAGTCAGTAAAAACCCATCTGGTTCACTAATGTCCTTTACAGAAAAAGCTCTGCTATCCTTACATGTTACTCCAGACTGTCACCAATGTAGTGGACTCTTAACTGCCCTCTGGGCAATTAGGAATTGGCAACAAATGCTGCCTAGCCAGTGACACCCTCATGTCATTAATGAATTTTTTTTTAGAAGTACCAATCTGGTTCACTAATATGATTTAGGGAAGGAAATTTGCTGTCCTTACCGCTCTAGTCTACACTGGACTCCAAATCGATAACCATGCGGTTACTGACGGAGAGCACCACTCAGTTCAAGAGCAGTGGACAACAAATGCTGGCCTGGTCAGTGATGTCCACATCTCATGACAGAATAAAGTAAAAAACAATACCATAGGTCATTTGAAATTAACCTCGCTGAAAAATGGATGATCAGTTACAAGATTAGTTTGAGAGTCTGCCCAATATTCTCTCAATTTTTCCTCTGTTGACCAATCAGTGACACGTGGATATTGTTATGGATGGGGGGAGATGGGAAAACCATTACACTTTGTTTTTGCCTTCTTACAATAAAATGAATAAGTTTCAAGGGAGTAACTTACCCCGAGTGCTATCAATTTTGATAAGACACAATGGCCTCTTTTGTGCGTAATTTTAAAAATTAGGAGAAAATGCAACATTTATTTACTTAACAAACCTACAGGCAGTGAAAAAAAAAGGTACACACACAAGCAGCATATTCCATGTATAGATTTAATCCTTTAAAGATTCACACATTACACATGTGAGTGGACACTCTCTCATGATTCTTTGGAAGGTTGAGAATTAGAATCCTCTGGCCAGGATAAACAAGGTAAGGGAATGCATGATGAAACAGCAGGATCCTGGGAAGCACCAAGAATCAGTACAACCTTGGTGTGTATTTCCACGATGTAGCAAGACAGGTAGTTAACAAAGTGGTTAAGAGGATATTGAGATACTTGCCTTTATGAGCAGACACAGAATGCAAGAGAAGCCAAGTTATCCTGTAACGATGTAATTAATGGTTAGGCCACAGCTAGAGTATTCTGTGCAGTTCTGAAATCTGCATTTTCAGAGGGATGAGATTGCACCAGAAAGGATGCCAAGGAAATTTAGTGGGATAGTGTCTGGGCTGGAGATTATTTAAAAAATTATGAAAAGAAATTGGATAGAATGGGAGCAGAAGACACTGAGAAGGGTTATGATTGAGATGTATAAAACGATGGAGGTGCAGAGACAGGGTAGATAGGAAGAAATGTTTCCTTTTGGTGAAGGGATCAATGACCAGGGAACATAGATTTAAGGTTTGGGGCAGGAGGTTGAGGGGATGAGCGGAAAAAGAGGGTGGTGGTAATCTAGAACTTGCTGCCTATAAAGGGTGGTAGAGGCAGAAAATTTCATAACACCTGAGAAGTAGATTGGCGATGCAAGGCATACAAGGCCATGGTGAAGTGCTGGAAAATACAATTAGAATATTTAGGCATTTGTTTTTGATGAGTGCAGACTCAATGGGCCAAAGAATCTTGTTCTGTGTAGGCCACTATGACTCAGTTTCCAGACAGAATCACAGCAGAGCTCCTGTAAAGGCAATTTCTTGCAGGGAAAGACTAGATAACCAGCCTGACTGGTTGTTTTAGAATCATAGAATCACATCAGGCTGAAAGAGGCCTTTCAGCCCATTCAGTTTGCAGAGGCCCTACATAAATACCCATAACCCCGCATGGGGCTTTTACCATGGCTAATCCACCTAACCTGCACATCTCTGGACCCCATGAGCAATTTATTTTTCAACATGGCTAATCTACTTAATGTGCACGTCTTTGATCTGTGGGAGGAAACGGGAGCACCCGATGGATATCCAGGCAGGCACTGGGAGAAAGTGCAAACTTCACACAAACAGACAGACAGGCAGCCAGCCAGCCAGGACTGGAATCAAACTTGTATCTCTGGTGCTGTGAGGCAGCCACCTTGCCTCCCTCATTCTTGCAGGACCTTTCTTCTTCTTGATAGAGGAATGGTCCCTCCTGTCCTGTTGGTCTTCAGACTGCCTGATTTGCAAAGTAGTAAATAATAAATATCTGAGGCCAAGCTTCTATCATGTTTAAAAACAAATTGAGGTCTCTTGTGGTGTAGTAGAGGGCTCTTACATTAGAGTAATGCAGCTTTTATTCTGGGCCAGAAAAAGTTAAGTTCCACCTCCCTCACAAGTGTGTGTCATAATATGTGTTAAGAGGTTTATCAAAAAATAATTCAAAGAAAGAGACCAGTTGCTACACAATAGCGGATGAAATTATTGCTGAAGGCAAAAATGACACGAGGCAGCTGCAGCAACAAGGTAGATCACATGAAATAAAAATCGACAATACAAACCTGGAAAACTTCTCCATATTAGCATCTAGGGCAGGGGTGGGCAATTAATTCTTCCAAGGGGCCACATGAGAAACCAGAGTTGTGTTGGAGGCCGAACCAACAGTCTTACAAACAATTCTATACAAAAAGCATAAGTACTTTTGATGTTTTACAGTTCATTTTACTTGTTTAGTGAGAAAAATCTGTTTTGGGCTTGAATACGTGCACTGAAATCTGGTTGAATGCCTGAGGTGGGTATACGAAGGACAGCTGAGAGGTGATCATCAGTGATAGAGGATCTGTATTTGGATTTGCTAAACTTCATCACTGAAAATGTCTGTTAGCATATATAGGTAGCTCCAAAGAGGACTAAAATCTTCTGAGCATGCCTCCTCATGTGTGGAAAGTTCTCCTCTTTGAGGAAAGAGTAAAAATCAAGCAGTGAGACTGACTTAAAGTACTCTGCCAGAAGTGTGTCAGACTGCAGATCAATGAGTTCAAGCTGAACATCACTAGATGCATTCTCCACATTGCATGTAAATGGGGAAAAAATCATGTGCATTTCATTTTCGACTGTTTTAAAGTCTTGAAATTGCCTTGAAAATTCACCATGCAGTGCTTCTAACATAGACGAGTACCTGTGGAGGTGATCAGCTGAAGGTGCGGCTTCCTTCGGTGTTGGCAAGTGGATGAGAATGTTGTCCTCCATTTTGCTTGAGAGATGCTGCAACTTTCTCATAAAAGCCTTTACCAAGTTGTACATTTTATGCACAAAAAGGCCCTTGCACTGCAGTTTCACATTTAGTTCATTCATAAGTGCAGTCACATCAACAGCAAAACCAAGGTCTGCAATCCAGTCTGCATCTGAAAGCTGTGGAATGCCATTCCCTTTCTTCACACAGAAATCTTGAATCTCTTCTCTCCGGTCCCATACACTTTTCAGCATTTTGCCCAGGCTGAGTCAGCTGACAGCTGTGTGGTAGCCTATGTTTTTTTTTAGATTACTTTATAGATTAGATTAGATTAGATTACTTTACAGCGTGGAAACAGCCCATTCAGCCCAACAAGTCCACACCGACCCGCCGAAGCGCAAACCACCCATACCCCTACATTTGCCCCTTACCTAACACTACGGACAATTTAGCATTGCCAATTCACCTGACCTGCACATCTTTGGACTGTGGGAGGAAACCGGAGCACCCGGAGGAAACCCACGCAGACACGGGGAGAATGTGCAAACTCCACACAGTCAGTCGCCTGAGGCAGGAATTGAACCTGGATCTCTGGCGCTGTGAGGCAGCAGTGCTAACCACTGTGCCACCGTGCCACCGTGCCACCGTGTCACGATGTTCAGTCTCACTTTCCTCCAAAAGTGCAACAAAATGCCTGTGATTCAAAACTCTTGCCCTGATGAAGTTAACTATTTTAGTTACAACAACAACAACAACCACATGGTTAATTTTTAGCACTGGCTTACACAATGCTTCCTGATGTATAATACAGTACAAAAATACCAATTTCTGTTCAGGGTCAATTTCTGTCACTTTATCCTGCATTCTCTTAAAGAGTCCAACGATTTTTCCCCGTTAGATTTGGACAACCAACCGTTGTTACACCTGTCAGCTTGTCCCATTTTAGTCCCAACGTGTCCAAATATGCATTTACCTCCATGAACAAATCATTACCCGTTGTTGTTCCTTTCATTGACTGCATGGCTGCCAGCTCCTCCGTGATTTTAAAGTCCATAGTTATCCCACGTACGAAGATAAGTGGCTGGGCTGTGTCATGTATGTCGCAGCTCTCATCCAAAGCCAAAGGGAAAAAGTCAAATTTGACCGCTCTGTGCTGCAGCTGAAGCTCCAGATTTCTCGCGATATCCCCAATCCTTCTTGTTACAGTGCGTCGAGAGAGGGGCACATTCTCAAATGCCTCCTTTTCTCCAGGCATATTAATTCTGCAGAGTCCAACAAGCACTCCTTAATAAACTCTCCATCAGAAAATGGTTTACTGTTTCTGGCGATTTTGTGGGATATGACATAACTTGTCTTGGCGTGAGCTGGCATTTTGAGGGCTAGCCAGCAAGCATCAATTTTAGCAGTTCACGCACGCACATACACGTGCATGTGCGTCCATACATAAATCAAAAAAGCATCCTTTTCAAAACAAAAGCAACACAGTTGTATTGTGTGCATGACGTAAATACTTATTCATTTATGTTCTAATTTAAGATTGACATGCGGGCCGGACAGGAACAACCAAAGAGCCGGATATGGCCCGCGGGCTGTATGATGCCCAGGTCTGGTCTAGGGGCTTACAGTCAAACGTTTTACAGCACAGAATGGGTACAGCTCCAACAACATTCAAGAGAATTGATACCATCCTGGATAAGTAAATGTTGGTGCCCATAACCCACATATCATGGTGACAGATCAGAACATTGAAATACCTTGGACACGGTTAATGTAATTCCAAAATGTGATTTATTTTAAAACAAGTACTTGCTACCACCAAAAAGAAACATACTACAAATGGAAATACACTCTTTGGCTGACAAAGTCCTCTGAAAGATCCATGGGATGTCATACCAGAGCATTAGAAAAACTTCAAACAAAGAGAGGCAAAACTAGATGAGATAATGGAGGGGCCGACTGCCTTTCATACCACCCTCAACAGAAAGCCTGTGGTGCTATGTTTTGGCCTTCAATATGATTGCAAAATGAATGCTGTGTGTAGAGGGGCCTGATATCTTAGTGTGTGGAGTAGAGGGCTGCAAGAGTACTAACTCTAAGAACAGCCAATTAAATGCACTTCCACTTCTCTCCCTCGACCAAGTATGGCATTAAGGAACCCTAGCAAAACAGGAATCAATAGGAATCAGGGGCAAGCTCTCCACTGGTTGGTTTCATACCTGGTACATCAAGTAATGGTTGTTGTTGTTGCAGGTTAGTCATCTATGTTCCAGGACTTTTCTGCAAGAGTTCCTCAGGGTAGTGTCCAAGGTCCAACCATCTTCAGCTGTTTCATTAATGATCCTCCTTCCACCATCAAGATCAGAACTCAGAATGTTCACTAAATCCACATCCAAACACAACAAGATCTGAACAATATCCAGGTTTGACCTAAGATGTGTCAAGTAATATTCATGTCACGAAAATGCCAGGCAATGACCATCTCACCGCCACTCCTTCAGATTCAATGGTACTACACATCACAGAATTCCCCACTATCCTGGATAAGTAAATGTTGGTGCCCACAACCCACATATCATGGTGACAGATGGGCGGCACGGTGGCACAGTGATTAGCACTGCTGCCTCACAGCGCCAGAGACCCGGGTTCAATTCCCGCCTCAGGCGACTGACTGTGTGGAGTTTGCACGTTCTCCCCGTGTCTGCGTGGGTTTCCTCCGGGTGCTCCGGTTTCTTCCCACAGTCCAAAGATGTGCAGGTCAGGTGAATTGGCCGTGCTAAATTGCCCATAGTGTTAGGTAAGGGGTAAATGTAGGGGTATGGGTGGGTTGCGGGTCGGTGTGGACTTGTTGGGCCGAAGGGCCTGTTTCCACATTGTAATGTAATCTATCAACATCCTGAGGATTACTGTTGACCAGCAATTCAACTGGACTCGCCACATACACAGAGTGACTACAAGAGCAGGTCAGAGGCTAGGAATATTGCAGGAGCAACTCATTTCCTGAATCCCCAGAGCCTATTCATCATCTACAAGGCACAAGTCAGGAGTGTGATGGAATATTCATCACGTTCCTGGAAGATCAAAGCTCCAACAACACTCAAGCTTGACACTTCCAGCAGACCACTTGAGCACCACATCCTCAAGCATCCACTCCCACCACCACCAACACTCAGTAGCAGTAGTGTGTACTATCCACAAGATACACTGCAAACATTCACCAAACATCCTTAGAGAGCACCTTTCAAACCCATGACTAGGTCAATCTAGAAGGATGACAGCAGATAAAGAATACCACCACCTGCAAGTTTCCCTTCAAGTCACTAACCATTGTGACTTGGAAATATATCGCCATTCCTTCAGTATCACTGGGTCAAAATCCTGGAGTTCTTGCCCTTATGACATTGTGAGTTCATCTACACCACCACTTTCACAAGGGCAACTAGAGACAGGCAATGGCGCAGTCAACGATACCCACATCCCATGAGGGTACATAGAAAATAAAATGATTGTTATTTCACTGGCTAACTCGGAGACCATCACCTACCAATCAGTAACATTGACCTGGCGTGAGTTTTCCCTATTCCATTGTTACAGCACTGTCAAAATCCCATTAAGTCTGTTTATGGAGGTGAAACAAGTATTTTTTTTTAAAAACGCTGATCTGAATACTAATTACTGATGAATCATTCTTTTGCTGAAAAAAATTGTGCAATGCTTTTAAATACCTTCATTATCATTAATTATTAGATTAAACTGGATATTTTAAAATAATTGTCTTAAAATTTGTTCATATCATTTCATCTCCCACCTTAATTCATGTACATCTTCAAACTATTATTCCAATCTAACATTTTGCTAAATCAACTTGATTACTTGTGTTTTTGAAATAACTTCAGAAAGGTCAGTATGGTCACCAAGTCACCCTTTATTTACACATGCATAGTACTTCACACTGGTTTGGCATCCTCATAGCCAGCTCTGAGTGAACAGAACCTCTGACACTCCCATGTCTAATCAGTCAGTCAGGACTCCCTGATTAGACCACATGAACAGCCTCAATCAGAGAACGCATTCTTGGAGTTCTACCTGACAACCCTCATTACAATGACTACAATTTTCATTTCTTAGATCGCTATCTGTGCAAATACTTAAACATGACTGGCTGCTTAACAGCTGAATGACATCACTGTATGCCCTGTTCACAAATCACATCAAAATACATTACAATCTACTGCATGGAGACAGTTGAAGGTCTCACCAGAGAAATCATGAGATCTCAGAAAAGCTTTCTTCCAGGTCAATTGAAGGCAAATACCATTGCACAGAAACATACTACTTGCATGCCTTTTTATTAAAAAAAATATTGGTACAAGTTAGACTACAGTCATTATTAGAATAACATTATTCAGTTATATATTTGTAGACTTGTATTTACTTCAATTTAGGATTCACATTACTCAAAACAATAATCCAAATTTGGCAGGGTATCATTTTATATTTGCAGAACTCCACAGACAAGCTTCTGATTTCAGTCACAGCAAAGTTTCATTCAAGGCAGCAGCTTACCCATGAGGCAAAGTGGTGGAATGAATGAGATTGGGACACAATATTCAGAGACCTTGGTAGTTGGGTATAAAAAGATGAACCAACATTTGCTTGGATGAGGAGCCAAACCCACATTCTTCAATGGGGATCTGCACCTCAAACAAAATATTCCATACTTTCACACTTCTAAAGTTTTGGAGGTAAGGTCCAGCACCTTAACATAGCACCTTTGGTACTTATGATAATATCTGACTCTCAAGTAAAATCTAGCAATTCTGACTAGCTCCAAGATTGGCATAAAACCTAATATGGCTCTCGAGTGCCCTTAGGCAAAGATACCTGCCAACCAGGTTAGCAAACATTAATTTTCAATTTCTCAGTATCTGGTTATCTCTGAAAAAGGATTGAACAAACATATTTAATGCCATTCACTATCACAGAAGATACAAGGTACTTCAAAGCCAATGAAATATTTTTGCAGTGTCAACTCTTATATTGGCAAAGGCAACTGCAAAGTTCATTGTGCAATTTGTCCACTAATAATGGCTTAAATGGCTCAATACTTCACACCTGTATGTTTGCAAGGGGTGCTATATTTTCAGATGAGTTGTTGAAAGAAGGTTACACAATTATTTGTATTCACTTGGGCAGTCAAACAGGCCTCAACTGAACATTCAAGAGAAAGCTCTCCATATAGCTTTCCATCATTATTAAAAATGCAACGTTAGTCATGATTATGTGCATAACCCCTAAGACTGGGTTTGATATCACAACTGATTGATGTAACTTAGTAATCTGAGTAAAATCTCAAAACGTCATATTTTCTGCTCAGAATAGAAAACAGAAATTGATGGAAAAGCTTAGCAGGGCCACCAGCATCTGTAGAGACCCGACGAGCTTTTTCAGCAATTTGTTTTTGTTTCTTATTTCTAGTGTCAGCAATTCTTTCAGTTTTTATTTCCTGCTCATAACCCCACTTGAAGTATTGTCTGCCAAAAAGCACAAACATCCCTTTCCCCTCATCCACAGGCTTGTTTAAAAAAGGAAAAATTGAAAAATGTACTTAATGACATTTTCATGAGCATTGCAGATAATGGGTGAGCAAACTACGCGATCACTTAGAAATATAGAAAATGGAAGTAAGCCAGCCAATCAGCCTTTCGAGCCTGCTCCGCTATTCAGTACGATCATGGCTGATCATCCACATCAGTGCTCGGTTCCTGATGTCTCCTCATATCCTTTGAAACCTTTAGCCCAAGAACTATATCTCTCTCTTTCTTGAAAACATTCCAAGTTTTGGCCTCAACTGCTTTCTCTGGCAGGGAATTCCATAGGTTCACCACTCTTCTCATCTCAGTCCCAAATGGCCTACTTCATATTCTTTAAAAAAGTGTGTCCCTTGGCTCTAGTCATCAGGAACTTCCTTCCTGCATTTACCATGTCCAATCCTGTTCAAATTTTATAGTTTTCTATGAGATCCCTCCTCATTCTTCTAAACTCCAGTGTCCTAACCAATCTAGTCTCTCTTCATACGATCCCAGAAATCAGTCTGGTTAACCTTCATTGCACTCTCTTCAAAGCCAGAACATCCTTCCTCAGAGAAAGGGACCAGAAATATTCCAGTTTACTTCATCACTATGGAAGAGTACCCCAGTGGATTCTAGTGGTTATTGGCATTACCTTAACCCTCGGTTGAAAAGTAACTCATTAACTTGCAGGTTAAATGTCAGTCCTGAGAGAAACATACTGTATTTATTCGCCGTGTTCAATTATTCTCAAAATTATGAAATGGTTATGACATGCAGGGCGCATGAAGAAATGGATATGTGCACCACTATCAGTCAAGGATAATAGATTTAGCAATGCATTCTCATCTATACACCCACCATTATCTTTGTATCATGGGACAATAGAGCTAACTCATCATGGAATTCTTAAATTTTGTTTTAATTTGTCAACACACGATATTATCACTAAGAACTACTGAGATTTCTGGTCAACTCTCTCTGGCTGTCAAATGTGATAGCGACTATAATCCGAAATGTTGACAACATGCAAGCTGTCAACATCTTGTGAAATGTATGTAACTTCAGCTGTTTCAGATTTATTCCTTGACACCATTAGAGAAAAAGCAGAGCCAGATGATACCACAATCAGGTCACCACAGCCAATTTCCATCATGCTCAAAAGGTGCAGTCCTAATAATGCCAAGAGCACAATTATACAGTTTAATCATTACTGTCTGAATTTATATCAATAAAAGATTAAGGGATTCATAACATGGGTTTAAATAATCAGTACTCAACATTTTAAATTGGTAGGTCCGAACGAGTGTCACTATTGTCACTTCTAGTCATTAGGATTCCTATTGAGGCTGACAAAAGCTTTTGAAACCCCAGGAGAATGCTGAACCTTCCTAGCTTCTGAAAAACATGGGCAGTGGCCAGTCAATTACAAAAAAAACAGAAAAAATGTGAACCTTGACAGAGAAAAATTGGATTTTCTACCAAGATTTTAAAACAGTGAGGTGACTGGGCTACATAGATATCACATCTACAGCAGCTTAAGTGGCAGCCATACTGCATGTCCTTTAACTGAATAGCTATATTTCAAATTCTAAAGATAGAAATGCTCTGTCAAGTTAAGGGAATGCATTGCCAAACTGGGGATCCTCCTTGAGTCAGTCCAGGATATTGAGTGATCTCAGTCCATAGACTGAGACATGGTTCAGTCAGGGAGTTGAGGCATTCAGGGTCAGGAGTGCCATAGAAGTACATTCCAGGAAGTAGGTCACAATCAGTCCTGTAGATCCAGTGCAAAAGTCAATTGGGGAACTGCACAGAGATTAGTCAAGGATGCCCCTCCAGGTCAGTCAATAGGTTGATGCACGGTCATTCCTAGGATCTGTCCACTTAAATTCAAGGCAAGTTATCAAGGACCACTGCGCTCATAGGCAAGTTGTGGTAGTCACTCATGGGGATTGGGGTCAGCATGCTACAATGTGGTGGTGGTGGGAGGGGGATAATTATGAAGGAGGACAATTCAACAGGGTGGAAGACAGTAGAACAATAGAAAAAATGGAATGGAGTGTTAGAGTACCAAGTCAAGACGGCTCAGGGAATCTCTAATGGACTCGACCTGTAAGTCACTTTTGGTTCGTCCCAGAAATCATACTCTGTGGTCATCTGGAATATAAAACTCTGACAGACAGTTTAGTTTAAATTATTATCTTTATTTACCAATGGCATCAGTGTTACACTATAACATAGATACCTTCAAGCCAGGCTTGAGCTAAGGTCTTAAAACAGTTCGGAGAGTAGCGGCTCCAGCTCATACCACTTAGCGCTCTCTCAGACTATTCCCCTTATTGCTGCAAACAAGCTGTCTTTATGCAGAAATTTGTACTCAGATTACAAAAAACACCATATGCCCTTAATCAGATTAGCAGCAAAAGTTTGTAGAGGAAGAGAAACTAATTGCCAGGTCTGAGTATACTGGACTAATTAAGCTACATACACTTCTAGTGGGAAACCCTGATCAAGCCAGGCCAAATGGCCAATTGCTTTGGCTAGATAAGCTTCCCTTTTAAGAGTACATCATAGTTCAGACTAGTCTCTCATTATGTGAAAAAGGTCATGAGGTAACCTCGCTCAGCTAACATATCCAGTATCATTGTCCTTCAAAATGGCTTTTTTTAAAAAATCTTTGATTTCCAAAATGTAAATTAATGTCATAACATTCTTGGATCTCGAGCTCTAGGAACCAACACACCAACATTCAATCCATGACAATCAAGTGTCCACTCAAATCAGACCATAAAGAGTTAATCTTTCCACCAGCTTCCATCCTATCCCACCAACAACCCCACCCCACCCCCGTTTCCCTTGAACCCTTCGGTCAGTGAATGTAATTTACGGTAGAATTTTTTTTCTCTCTCTTTCTCATATATGAGCATCTTCCAACTTTCTTACTATCTCAGTTTCAGCCCATGTTTTCCTAGCTTGTAAGGGTAAGAGACATTCACATTCCAGAACAGTCAAGATTACGGAGCTGAGCTTCATAAATTCAAATCTGTTCAGTGTGGTATACATGAAAATGTTTCAGGATTGTTCTGCTATGTACATATTCCACTCAGCTTATTAAATTACAAGTTCTTTTCCTAATGTGTATGAGTTTTGTTAAGAGTCTTAAACATGAAAGAGAAATTCAGTTATCCAATCTCCAACTGTAAAATATATACAGCTTCTAGCTCTCGGGGTCAAAAAGGAAGTACTACCACCCATTCCATAGGTGAACAAATGTTATCACCTTATTTACACTGATCCATTAACTCCAACAACAGATGTCCTTAATTCTTCTGAACAAATGCCTCTTTCTCCCCCTGCCTGCAACCCCCCCCCCCCCCCCCCCAATTCCGGACCCCCATGGTCAAGTACTTTTCTACATATCCTGCAGCAGATGTGTCACATGTACAAAGGATAAAGAAAACTTACAGGCCAGGAATAGGCCCTTCGGCCTTCAATCCTGATCCGATCCAAACCCACTGTGTAAACCTGTCGCCCAATTCCTAAGCATCTGTATCCCTCTGGTCCTCAACACTCATGCATCTGTCCACACGCATCTTAAATTAATCTACCGTGCCTATCTCTATGACCTCAGCTGGCAACGTGTTCCAGGCACCTACCACCCTCTGTGTAAAGTACTTGCCGTGTGTATCCTCAAACTTTCCACCTCTCACCTTGAAAGCGTGCCCTCTCATTATTGAATCCTTCACCCTGGGAAAAAGCTTCTCTATCTACACTGTCTGTACCTTCATGACTTTGTAGACCTCAATCAGGTACCCCCCCCCCCACCTCCTTTTTTCTAATGAAAACAAACCTTACTTACTCAACCTCTCTTCACAGTTAGCACCTTCCATACCAGGCAACATCCTCGTAAACCTTCTCTGCACCCTCTCCAAAGTGTCCCCATCCTTTTGATAATGTGGCGACCAGAACTGTATACAGTATTCTAAATGCAGCTGAACCAATATCACGTACAATTTTAACATGACCTGCCAGCTCTTCCACCCAATAAAGGCAAGCATACTATATGCTTTCTTGACCACTCTATCCACCTGTGCAGCAACCTTCAGGGTACAATGGACCTGAACTCCCAGATCTCTCTGCTCATCAACTTTTCCCAAGGCTCTTCTGTTCATTGTATAATTTGCTCTCGAATTAGATTTCCCAAAATGCATCACCTCACATTTGCCTGGATTGAACTCCATCTGCCACTTTTCTGCCGAACTCTCCAGTCTATCTATATCCTCCAGTATTCTTTGACAGTCCCCAATGCTTTCTGCTATTCAACCAATCTGTGTCATCTGCAAACTTGCTGATCATGCCAACAGTGCCTTCTTCCAGATCATTTATGTATATCACAAACAACAGTGGCCCCAGCACTGATCCCTGTGGGAATGTGGGCGTGGAACAAAAAAGGAATAAGGACACTTAGGGGCCAACTAGATTAAATCGGCTTGGTCTACAAGTCACAATGTGAAGAATCAATTTGATTGCCTGCCAGCCTCATCCAAATCTCAAAATGTGCAATGGAGATGATAAATAGCTGCCAAGAGACCCAGAGTGGGTACATTAATAAGTGTTTTTAAACCTTGAATGAGGGAACAAGCTCTACTAGAGAGAGAAAGTGATGGAAGGTCATTCGAGGGTAAATTGCATTAACTAGGAACTTACATAGTACAGGTCAAAGACAAATGTAATCATAGTACCCTGCACATCCAAAACATGCAGTGAGCAATTATGTGGGATGCAAATCTGATGAAGGGCTTTTGCCTGAAATGTCGATTTCGAAGCTCCTTGGATGCTGCCTGAACTACTGTGCTCTTCCAGCACCACTAATCCAGAATCTGGTTTCCAGCATCTGCAGTCATTGTTTTTACCAGCAATTGTACCCATACCATCACTCACAGAAAAACTGTTCATTATCACCTTGGTGAGGCAGAAGTATTCACAAGCATCAAGAGTATCATAATTCATAGACAGTTCAGGGTCTGATTGGCATTGTAAGGGTGAGGATCTGCTTAGTTTTCACACTGACCTGTAAGTATTTGACAATATGCTGTTATATGCAGTGCTGCCTGTTCTAGTGCGTGGGAGTGGATTCAGTAATCCTATCACATTTTCAATCTCCTTCTGTGTTTATGCCACATGACTTGCGACGCAAACATCAAAATAAGATCTACTGAATCAAACATCCATCCAATCCATGGCCCTCTCTGACAAAGTTCAGCAGAGGACAATGCTGAACTGTCACTTGTGGGAGATTTGAATGCTGACTGCTTGCATTCATAAAAAGGACCAGTTTATGTTTTTGATACTCTCCACATCGATTCATTGGAACCATGAACAATGGATCCAGATACAGCAGATGTTATTCTCACTGTGGCCTCTGTACAATGAAGGCATGGACTGAGAAAAAGAAAAACAAAAGTACCAGGAATCTCAGTGCCATCAGCAACTTCCAAAAGCTACGTAGGGCCATCACAAACTGATGGATTTCCAGAAGGTACATGATACAGAGTCAGCAGAGGAGACTCTGACTATCATCCTTGACTCCATTTCCTCCAAATGAAAGATGTGTCATGGCACCACAGTTTGAGGATCTCGTGGGACATTGTCGCAGATCTGTTTGTCACTTGCTGGAGCTAGATGTGCATCCTGAAAGTGTGCAGGCATCCTGAAAGTGTGCAGGCATCCTATCCTGATGGCTATCAAGATAATAGTTGTGTTAAGTGTTAATGCAACTGGCTGTTTCCAAGAAGCCTGTAGATACCTGTGTGGGATCTCTCAAGCCAGAAATATTTGAAGGTTGTTATGGAGGCAACTTCCTCACTCCCCCCCGTAAAAGTGTCATGGCTGCAACCTCAGTGTAGGCTGTGCCAGCGTGGCTACCTTCCTCCAGATGCTCAGCACTACAGACTGTCCACAAGTCATGTTGAGATTACCATATTGTAACACAGCTGACTTCAGCAGAAGGAAAGGGTTCTATTTGGTCAATGCACAATTCATCGGTGATCATCAGTCCCACTTCTTGGAAACTTACAGGTTCCTTAGAGGCTACTATGATGCCTATACCCTTTTACTCACATATTAATTCAAGGGCCCTATTTGTGATGAAGGACTCATGCCTGAAAAGTCGATTCTCCTGTTCCTCGGATGCCGCCTGACCCGCTGTGCTTTTCTAGCGCCGCACTCTGGACTCTGATCTCCAGCATCTGCACTCCCGACTTTCTTCAAGGGCTCTATGCTTTACAAAGTTGGTGAGTGGGAGACAAGGGTTACCCTTTGCGACCATAGCTGGTGACTCTAGTTGTTAATCCCCTAATGGAGGCAGTGCATAAGATGCAATGCAACCCATTCTTCTACTAGAGCCAGAATGGAGCAGATGATAGAGCTGCTGATGGTGTTTCAATGCTTGGATCAATTAGTGGGGATATAGGGTTGTTTGGGATAGGTGGGTGGGGACGAGGTTAAAAGGGAGGTGGTCTTGAAGTAAAGTCCACACACAGTTTGCTGCATAATCCCAGCATGCTGCATCTGCACAACTGAAACTGGCAAAAAGAGGTGAGGTGATGGATGCTGAAGGAGGTGGGAGAGTGGCAGTGCGCTTCCCTAGTGGAAGATATGGCCATTGAGCAGGAGAAACATCAGCTTCAGCATAATAGAATGGTACAGCATCAGTCACAACAAGCCAGTTAGGACTTAATTGACACCTACTTAGACAATAGACAATAGGTGCAGGAGTAGGCCATTCTGCCCTTCGAGCCTGCACCACCATTCAATATGATCATGGCTGATCATCCTTAATCAGTATCCTGTTCCTGCCTTATCTCCATAACCTTTGATTCCACTATCCTTGAGAGTTCGATCCAATTCTTTCTTAAATGAATCCAGAGACTGGGCCTCCACTGCCCTCTGGGGCAGAGCATTCCACACAGCCACCACTCTCGGGGTGAAGAAGTTTCTCCTCATCTCTGTCCTAAATGGTCTACCCCATATTTTTAAGCTGTGCTTTTTAAGTTACTTCTGATACATTCAGTTGGGTTATTGTAAATTCATTGACCACAAATTTATGGTTCAAAGACAAGCAGCCATTGCTTATTTCTGGAAGAAAGTACAAATTTTATTTTGCTTCTATTGACACCTTTCTTGTTGTTAAGTAAAAGTTAACATCAAGACATGAGAGAAGACTTTACATCTAAAATTGTGTTGAAAATTACAAACATTGCTTTAGGAATTCACGAAACGTAGCACTACAGGTTCTAACAAGTACTCAGATCAGTAGCTTCATTCATGTGCTTACAGTTACTATGACAGATGATGTAAAGAGGCAATATACTTACAAATGTGTGATCATATTTCCAATGAAGTGACATGTGTACAGAAGTTTTTCCTAGTTTCTCCTAAGACTTAGACTTGGAAGAGCTACTCAGGGCTGGCAGTATTTGACCCGTTACATAACAAGACTTTACATATGGCACTGGTGACACTAATCCTGGCAGGTACCAGCAGCAGCAAGTAGTTCTGTCGCTGTTGAGCGCACTGGAAAGTGGTACACGTGATGAAGCGAGCAGCAGAGAATTACATTGGATAATCTTGTAAGAGCTCAGAGAGCAAATCCCTTCCATGACGTTCCCCAAAATTAGTCAACTTTGCTAAATTATAGCGCCCATCTCCATAACCAACTCAAAAAGGATTAACAAGATAAGATTTTAAATCCTCTAGGGCTATAATAAACCAAGTCATAAATAGTAGGCAAGTAATACCTGAAGTACACAAAAGATAGCACCCCCTTATCTTTTAATACAGCAAAATCCCAAGCCGCAGTTGTATTTTCCATTCTGCAATCCACAGAATTGCAAAGTCAGCGCAATCTTACACCCAGCTTCCAATGGGTTCGCTTCGGTCAATTTGCTAAGTCATAACATCGAGTCGTTATCAATAGACATGGGTCTCTTATGATGCCGTGTTAGTGTCCCTACTTTTAAGCAAGTATGCCCGGGTTCATGTCCCACCTGTTCCAGAGGTGTGTAATAACAACTCTGGACAGAATGATGAGAAGGTATGTGGGTTTATCCTCCGGCGGGGTTAATTACCTCATGTGGCATTGCTTATATTATCCCTCATAATATTAGAAACTAGGCATAGATAAAACTAGTTTGAAAAGGTTCAGACATTTATTACAGCCAGCTAGTATATTACATTCACAAGCACGTCATTGTCTGGACTGGGGTTAGTCCAGTGAGTCATGTGCTTTCTGTATGTGTTAAGCTTTAAGAGATCCCACTAAGATCTTTATACTTTCCAGTGATAGAGTGATGATTGCATAAGCATACCTCTGAAAGACGACCATGAGACACAACATAACAACCAAAGGATACAAACTTAAACTGATCACCAAAAGAAAAAGAAACAATGAGTATAAAACTTTTGTTTTGTTTATGCACAGCCTGTTGGGGATGATAAATTCAGATTCGGCAACTTTCAAAAAGATAATAGCATCAATACTTGAAGGAGAGAGAGAAAAAAAATACTGTAGAGTCTGGAGCCAGAACAAAGTAATGGCATTGAAAGAGCTGGGCCAGACTGAACAGACTGAATGATAGCTATGTTGCGCTGTTCTGGGATTCAATAATTAGCTAACAGCGGCAAGTCCCAGGGGCTCAATGTTTCCAACATTATCACAAGCAGAGTCTTGGATAATGGGCAATTCCCATTTTGTTGATAAATGGTATATAAATCAGTGATGCCTGCTTACAGTGACACATGCTTGAAACAAAGACCAAGCTGCAAGCTTTGAAGAATTCTCTCTCCCATCCATTCATGCATATTGTTTAAGTTTTTCAGAAATGTCATTCAGCAGTATGAGGTCAGACCCATCTCTCATTAGAAATCGCAGTGTCACCCTGTAGCAGTATCTAATAATATACCATCATTTCCGAGAAACCAAGGTAATATTGTACAGGTTATAAGTGAGAGTTATGTTACATAAATTAGCATTTCGATCTTCAGTGAAGGAATGCCAAGATACAATACCACGTTGATACACATTTCTCTGTTGAGAAGTGTGCCTCCAAGCCACAAACTCCAACTGTAAAACAGGATCATCAATTAGTTTGCTATTTGCTGAGGGGTCAGGACAAATTTGCCAGTCTCTTGATCTGGGTCAGATCATTCAGCTGCAAATGAATGACTTTCAGTTAAACAACATTCTTTGCACCTGGGAACTAAAATTAAATATACAAATGTTAAAAAGTAAAACACAACAAGTCATGAAAGCATAAGTTTTAAAGGTCAACACTCAATCTATTTGGAGTTGTATGTGTAGAGCCCCCTATTTAAACTGTGTGCTGACTCCCATCATTCAGAAACAAGTGGAAAATGGCATGGCTTTGTCCAAACAGTTTGATTCAACAAGGGAGCATGCCTGCTCCTTCAAAAGGATAAACATTTCACTAATCACCAGCTCATTGTATAAAAGATCTCTCTACCTCCAATGGCTAGATTCATGATTTCTTCATGAATAGATGGTCATTCAATAATCTTTCGATTACATTACTTAAAATTACACTGTTTAATTGTCACCCTTGGTTCAAAAGCAATCCCTTCGTCTCCAGATTTCTCCTTCACATCACAGAGCTCTACCAGAGCAGCAGGTAGTTCGGAATATGATCGCCTCCAAATTATGTACCATTCTATATCACTGTTCCTTCATTGCCACCAGGTAAAAATTCTGGAACTGTCTTCCGAACAGCATCACGGATATATCTATACCTCAACATTGAGGGCTTCAACAGTTCAAGACAACAATCCATGATGATGTTTGAAAGGGCAATTGGAAATGGCAATAATTGCTGGTTTAGTCACTGATGCCACAACCTAGAAACAAATGTAAAAAAATGAAGCTTGTGGGCATGCAATCTTGGCTGAGGTTTCACTGCAACAGGGTATATTGTCAGAGGAGTGTGATGTCAAACTGAAAGGACAGACGAGGCCAAAGAGAGAACAAGGCCCCTTTGGCAATGTTCAACATGAAGTAATTCTGCATTCATCTCAATCAACCTAAAAAGGCAGATCATCAGACAAATTATTACGCAAGGCAAAGGTATGCCCCATGCTGAAGTTCTGAAAATCAAATTAAGAAACAAATAATTTATTGTAAATGAGCAACTTTGCAGGTGACTTACTTGTCTTCTATGGCATGATAATTTCTCCTTTCACGGAACAGACAACAAATAAAATGACTGTAGCAAAATGCTGGCATTTATATATCAAAGTACCGAACTGAGGAAACGAATACATAATTACTTGCCTGGCAATCCGAAAGGGATGTGTCAAATAGAAATTATCTTCAACACATCAGTCGCACAAAGAACATAAAATACCTTAGGGGTCCATATATAATGAAACATTTCTAAACAGCCATATGATAAAGGACTTTCCATACTTCAACCCTGCTAAATAATTGAAAACTTTCCGACACAAAGTAATCTAGATTGCATAAATTAAGACAAAAATATAGATTCTGAATTATTCACCTACACAGCTGCAGATGTTGAAGAGAACCTTGTACTCCATACAAAAAGGACAGACTCTCAGTTTTAACCGACCTCAACAAAACCATGAATTTCGGGTAAAAGCAAAATTCTGCAGAAACATGAAATTGAAATAAAAACTGGAAATACTGAGCAGTTCATGCAGTCTTTATGGAGAGCGCAAAATAAAGCGCATGTTTTAGGTCAAACTTCATTCTGGTTAAAAAAATGTAAACAGTTAAAAGGTTAGAAACATGTAGGACAGTTTTGAAAGCAAATACATAGGCTGAGAAAGTGAATGAAGAAGAGGAAAAAGCAAGAGGTGAGGTCTGATAGGATGAAGGGCAAAAGGGATTAAAATGTCAAAAATGGAGCTGCATTAACTCTAATCTTAACAGGACGAATAAAAGAAGGATCTACTGGATTTATAAAACGTCAAAAGAATCATTATCAGCAAATATTATCCACAGTGCATGGGATCAGCCATTTCAGGCTGAAATTGAAGCCTAGTAGCTGAGTTCAATAGGTTGAAGAGATTCCAAGAGATGCTTCTTTCAAATAGTGAATAAGCTTAGGATCAGAATTGTGCACTGAACAGAGGTTTCACGCAAAGCTATCACCTGCTTTAAGTCAACCCTTGGCAAGGCTGAGAATACAGATTATTAAATCAGCAGTAAAAGTAAGTGGACATTACAGCCTGGAAGGAATAGTTAGGGTCTCGGATCATGGAAAAGGAGGAGACAAAAGTGCAAATCGTGCACCTCCTGTGCTAATACAGGAAGGCACCATGGAAATTGTGAGGGGATCGTTGAGGGCTGGCCTGAGTATTATGGAGCAAGTGATCTGAAAAAATACTCATTGGGGATGAAGGTGTGTTTAATTATGGTAACACATTGGAGGTGGCGGAAGATGTTCCATTAAACGGTGTGGTGGAAGCAGAGAGCAACACATAAACCATCTCAGAAGCACTGGTGAGCAATGTGGCATCATTGGAAGATAGCAGTTCAGGCAGCATCCGAAAAGCTTCGAAATCTTCGAAAGCTTCGGATGCTGCCTGAACTGCTGTGCTCTTCCAGCGCCACTGATCCGGAATCTGGTTTCCAGCATCTGCAGTCATTGTTTTTACCTCATTGGAAGATATGCAATGGAGAAGGAAACTGGGATTTGCACTTGGTGTGAAGCAATATAATCCAAATAGCTATGAAAGTGTGTTGACATATCAGTAATTTTAATTAGTAGTTTGTCCCATAAAAGAGATAGCAGTCAAAGCAGGGAAGGAATTAGAACAGGTGTTCAGAAGGGAAGAGTGGAAAGGGGAAGTAATGATGAAGGTTTACAGTTCAGTGTCAAAAGTAAGAATAAGATGGGAATAAAGTCCTGATGAATGGACCTGCCCAAAATGATGACTCTCCTACTCCTCAGATGCTGTCTGACCTGAGCTTTTTCCAGCTCCACACTATCTGCTCTGATTCTCCAGCATCTGCAGTCCTCACTATTTCCTAATAAAGCATGCTTCTCATATCATTGCAAAAAAAGGTAAACATTTATAACCTCAGATGTCCAAGGCAACAGATATTTTCTTTGGAGGAAATAAATGGAAATGAAGGCAAGGTTGCTGTTAAAATCACTTCAGCCAAGCTGAGGAAGATTGTGGTGGATCAGAATCGAGGTGCCTCAGTGGAGATCAAGGCAATGGAGCACCCTCAGGATATACCACTGTGGATGAAACTGTAAGTAAACTGGAATTGGTTACACTAACAGATTGTTGTAGAAGTAGGTCAGAAGTCAATGAAAATGGTTGAAAAAGAGAGAATGACGGGAAAAGGAAGAAACCAGTTGTATATCATAAGAATGTGAGAATTATGCAAATACCAGGGAAAACCTGTTTGTTGTCTTGGGTCAGACGTAGACAGTATTGAACATGAGCAGATGATAAGGTTGGTGCTGTGAGGGGATGATCACCAAGGCACACAAGGTAAATGGTAGTCTGAAAATATAATTTGATATTTGGTGATAGGTTGTGACCCCAGGGGCAGAGTTGATGCTTGAACTTTTAAAAAGGTGGAAATCAGTTGTTACAAAATGACAACAGTGTCTCCCAACGGTTTAAATGACAAATAAGATTGCATGAGAGTACCATGTACTGCAAGTTTAGAGGCAGAGATCAGGGGCAATGGGTGAGTGAGTCATGGTATAGGATGTGAAATTTATAAGTAATGCTAATATCATTTATTTTTATATTTAGAATGATTGAATTTTAAATTAGTGATAGGAGTTTTGGTGAATGCAGGAAGGATGATCTCTATGATCAGAGAGTCCAGAGCCAGGGGTCACACTCTAAGGATAAAGGGGGAAGGCCTTTCAGGAGTGTCAAGAGATATTTTCATCCAGTGAGTGGTGAGCCTGTAGAACTCAATGAAAACTATTGAAGTCAAAACTTGCAAGACCAGTCAAAAACATGCAGCTAATATTCTTAGGACTAAAGGGATCAAAGGATGTGGGGAGAAAGTGGCAACAAAGTACTTAGTTATATGATCAGTTGTGATCATATTGAACTGTGTCCGTTGCTCTCGAGGTGGTCTCCTCTACATTTGTGAGACAGGATGACAACGCATGTAACATTTCAGAGAACATCTCTAGGACACACGCACTAAACAACCCCACCATCCTGTGGCCAACCAATTCAAACTCCCCCTCAGACTCCACCAAGGACATGCAAGTCCTGGGCCTCCTCCGCCGCCAAATCCAAGCCACCCGACGACTGGAGGAAGAACACCTCATCTGCTGCCTTGGGATCCTCCAACCACAAACCATCAACATCGATTTCAGCAGTTTGCTTATCTCCCTTCCGACCTCATCCCAGAACCAACACCCCAACTCAGCACTGTCCTCTTGAACTGCCCTACATGTCCATCTTCCTTTCTACCTATCCACTCCAGCCTCTGCTCCAACACATCACCATCACTCCCCCACCTGCATCTAACTATCACCTTCCCAACTACCATCCCCCCCACCCTCGTTTATCTCTCAGCCCCTTTACCCCCCTCCCACACTCCTGACGGGCTTATGTCCAAAACATCGGAGGCTGCCTGACTCGCTGTGATTTTCCAGTGCTGCACTTTTCAACTCTGATCTCCAGCACCTTCAGTCCTCACTTTCTCCATTGTAAATGGCAGAGTTATCTCAAAGGACCAAATGACCTAATCCTGTTTCTGAGTGTTGAATAATTCATTTATAAGTATTTCTGTAACTATGACAATTTATTTTAAAACAACTTGAAAAAAAAAGGTATCTTCCAGGACTTGTATATTTTGGGAGAGTTTACAACCAAACAAGGTAAACTGTTTTGACTCAGGATTTCTGCCAGAATTTTAAGTTTAGAGGAAACGCCTGTAGATCGAAGCAATAAAGAAGTTTTTGAAGTTTCATCCTTGGACAGTACTGCAGAAACCCGAACGAAAATGAATGCTTAAAGCAATTTCCTCGAGAAAGCAAGATGATTAATAATAGTTGAGGAGAAAGTGAGGACTGCAGATGCTGGAGATCAGGGCTGAAAATGTGTTCCTTCCTAAAGAAGGGCTTATGCCCGAAACGTCGATTCTCCTGTTCCTTGGATGCTGCCTGACCTGCTGCGCTTTTCCAGCAACACATTTTCAGATTAATAATAGTTCCCAACCCAAAATATTCGAATAAAATCCTGGGGACGCTATTTGAAGCTGAGAACACACAAAATCTGATGTCTGAAAGCTCCAGGAAAAGGCTTTAGAATTTAGATATTGGTTCACAGTTAAAGTAAACCCATTGACTTGTCAAAGAAAGACATTTTTTTCTGGTGAGAGCATGAGGTCAGGGATGATGATTCTTGGTATTTTCACGGGTGTTTTGGGGATTAGAGCCCTATAGTTTGACCGTGTATTTCAAAGCCTTTAAAATTTGTAAGATATAACTAGATGGTATTCAACTTTTTCCTGTTTCACTCTGTTGTGAATGGCATGCCTATCGCTCCCAATGGAAAGGTGAGAAAGAGGCTGCAAGGAGGGGTCTGGGTGGAGCAAGAGCTTTGAAGAAAAAAAGGGAAAAGAAAACCTTTTTTAGAGAGAAGACTTCTGGTTAAAGCATGATTGTTATCAGAGGTGGTGAACAAAATTTAGACTTTTCTCGCTTCCCTACAGAGAGCTGGTACAACTATTGGAGCTGTCTCTAAAAGCCCCTATCTATTTGTTCACAAACATGAATTATTTTTAATAAGTGTTAAATTTCCATCACTTTCCACCTCCACCTCTGGAACCTGCTACAAGTTAGTTCCAGCATTTCTCAAATTTTATCTTACCCCTTCTTCTCCTCCACATTGACCATCTCTTCTCAACATAAGAGCTCAGTAAATTACAAGTCATCAGTAACCTTCCACTTTTGTTGTCATTTATATAAATTATTATGATATTTATAAAATAAAATTGCTCTTCATGTCTTTTTAAAATCCCTCTGTTCTCACCTTTTAAAAATGTGTCCCCTCGACTTGAAATCCCCCATTCTAGAGAAAAGACAACTACCATTAACCCTATCTATACTTCTCATTATTTTAGCAACATCTATCAGATCACCTCTAACCTCCTATGTTCCAGTGAAAAAAGTCCCAGCGTTTCTTTATTTCTCAAACCTTCCAAAGCCAGCAACACCCTGGTAAATCGTTTTTGGAACCCTCTCCAGCCTAATAATATCCTTCTTATAACTGGACGACCAAAACCGGAAACAGTATTCCAGAAGAGGCCTCAGCAATGCCCTGTACAAATGCAACATGACTTTGCAGTTTCAGATGACTCCAATATTGGTGCCATAGAACACAGTGAAGAAGGTTTTCTAAGATTACAAAGTGATCTTGATCAAATGAGCCAATGGGTTGAAAAAAGCAGATGGAGTCGAATCTGAATAAAAGTGAGGTATTGCATTTTGGTACAACAAGGGCAGGGCTTACACAATTAATTAGATTTTTTAGATTACATTACAGGCCCTTCGGAAACAGGCCCTTTGGCCCAACAAGTCCACACCGACCCGCCGAAGTGCAACCCACCCATACCCCTACATTTACCCCTTACACTGCGGGCAATTTAGCGTGGCCAATTTACCTGACCTGCACATCTTTGGATTGTGGGAGGAAACCGGAGCACCCGGAGGAAACCCACGCCGACACGGGGAGAACGTGCAAACTCCAACACAGTCAGTCGCCTGAGGCGGGAATTGAACCCGGGTCTCTGGCGCTGTGAGGCAGCAGTGCTAACCACTGTGCCACCGTGCCGCCCACAAATCTAATCTAATCTAATGGTAGGGCCTTGCGTAATGTTTAGAACAGAGGGACCTAGAGGTGCAGGTACATAATTCTTTGAAGTTTGCATCACACATAGACAGGATAAAAAAGTGATTGGTCAGCTTGCCTTCATTGCTCAGTCATTTGAGTATATGCGTTGGAAAGTCATGTTGAGTTTGTAAAGGGCATTGCTGAGGCCTCTTCTGGAATACTGTTTCTGGTTTTGGTCGCCCAGTTATAAGAATGATATTATTAGGCTGGAAAGGGTTCCAAAAAAGATTTACCAGGGCGTTGCTGGCTTTGGAAGGTTTGAGTAATAAAGAAACGCTGGGACTCTTTTCACTGGAGCACAGGAGGTTGAGAGGCGATCTGATAGAAGTTGCTAAAATAATGAGAGGTATAGATAGGGTTAATGGTAGTTGTCTTTTCTCTAGGATAGGAAATTTCAAGTCGAAAGGGCACATTTTTATCAGGTGAGAACAGAGAGATTTTAAAAAGACATGAAGGGCAATTTTTTTTTACATAGAAGGTGGTTCACATGCGGAATAAATTTTGAGAAAGTGGTGGATGTGGGTACAATTACATTTAAAAGATATTTGGACAGATACATGAATAGCAAAGGTTTGGAAGGATATGGGCAAGGAGCAGGCAGGTAGGAGTTTAGTTTGGCTTTATATGTTTGGCATGGACTGGTTAGACCAAAGCATCTGCTACATGTCTATGACTTCACAACAGCTCCGACTGTTTAGTTCCCACTTTCTCATTAGATTGTAATGAAAATCAACTGGTACATTCTTATGCCATTCATTTGTTACCCCTTTGCAACTTTCATGCTTAGCAATGTAAATAAAATGGAGAACTTTTAAACATTTTAAACACTCACAGTCCGCACGCATGCTAAGGTGCAACAGTTGTCTGGACAGAAAGATCCTCTCTCATCTGTCTCAATAGGCCTCAGCTGCACTCTCAGAACAGCACTCTTCATCTGCCACAATGTGGCTATTCATTTCAAAGTTAGCTATTCTACAGCAGGGCAAAAGTCATCCAATTCAACACAGTCTTGTGATAGAGGTTGATATGCATTAGAAATTAAATTCTGCAACTTTTGCTTTGATCAATCTCATCTCAGTTGAATGATTTATTGTGCAATTTATTAAAGATAAATGAGATATTAGTTTTTTTTCAGCCACAGTGAAACTATTTTTAAAGAAGTTTCAAGCAATTAATTATTTTGTTTTGGAATGCATGGTAATTACACATCAGCTGACTCACCAGAGTGCTTGTAGTGTTCGAGAGGAAGCTATTCCTGATACACATCACAGAAGTGATACCTCTAGTATGAAAGTGTAATCTCATTCTCTTCAGGTATTGAAAGCCTTCATACTGGGAAGGTATGAATAAGACCAAGCTGACACATTTCAAGAACCAAGTAGCAAATGCATTTACTCTAATCTTCAAACATCTGTCTTTACATCAAATTGAACAAGCCTCATTTCAATTCCCTGTTGTTTCAGGAACAGCTGGGGACATTTTGAATGGATAAAAGAACACACAGATCTGCTGACCACATCCTACAAATGAATGATGCACTTCAAATGAGGGACTCCCATGTAAGTTGAAACTTTATTGCTGGAACAGCACAGCAGGTCAGGCAGCATCCAGGGAACAGGAGATTCGACGTTTCGGGCACAGGCCCCTCCTCAGGCCTGTGCCCGAAACGTCGAATCTCCTGTTCCCTGGATGCTGCCTGACCTGCTGTGCTGTTCCAGCAATAAAGTTTCAACTTTGATCTCCAGCATCTGCAGACCTCACTTTCTCCTCGAGGACTCCCATGTAAACCTCAAATGTCTACATTTCACCCAGAATGATTGAGCTTTTTGTTTTGTTCTGCCAATTGACACACACAGACTATTTCCCCCTGACGCCCCAGTTTGCTACCACAGATTCTCCAAAGCATTTTCCCAAGCTATTCAAGCTGACTGATGTCTGCTGCAAGACTATCTCAGGACCACAGTGGATTTCCTCTACCGTAAGCCAAAGAAAATCTTCCAGCTGATTTTCTCTGACTAAATCTAAACAGAACTGGACTGACTACATTTGATGAACACAAACTTTAAAAAAACCTTCCAAACAAAGCTCCACCTTGAAATCACAGTAGCTTAACTCAGATCTTCCATGATTACAGCCAACATGGCATGCTTTGGAAGGGCACAAACAGAAATACAAACACATCATTTTCTCTTCAACACAACTCTGAGACCCAAGTCCATAATCATTATTCTTAATTGAGTTTGATGCTGTTTTCTCCACTTTTCCAGCTGAATTACAAGCTGAAAAATGGATCATTGTTCAAACCTTTTGCACCGCCAACTCTGACACAAGCATTTAAAGATTTTAAATCAAATAAAGTTCAGTTCATTTGAATAATATTGATAGAGTCGTTTTTAAGAGGTTGCATGACCAGAGGCCTCCATTTCCACAGATAAAACTTCCATTCCTAACACCTTTAAAGAAAGGTTACAGTTGGCACGGTGGCACAGTGGTTAGCACTGCTGCCTCACAGCGTCAGAGACCCGGGGATCAATTCCTGCCTCAGGCAACCGTCTGTGTGGAGTTTGCACATTATCCCAGTGTCTGTGTGGGTTTCCTCTGGGTGCTCTGGTTTCCTCCCACAGTCCAAAAATGTGCAGGTGAATTGGTCATGCTAAATTGCCTGTAGTGTTAGGTGTAGGGGAATAGATCTGGGTGGGTTGCTCTTCGGAGGGTCGGTATGGACTTGTTGGGCCAAAGGGCCTGTTTCCACACTAAGTAATCTCATCTAAAAACAGTTGTATTACCAAGTAAATATTCACAACATTATCAGCCATCTGGTCTTGGATGAGTTGAGACATCAGAAATTTGCAAACTTTATTCACCAGCAATGATTCTATACTCCTCTACAATCACCAGCAGGAATTAATTCAGACTATTGACAAATTCCACATCTTTCACCTGAAACTCAATTTTGAGCTTGGTGTCTTTGCCATCAGAAAGGCCACAATTTTATTGCAGTAAATTCATCCACCTGCTCACTGGTGGCAGCTGACAGCAATGCCTTTACACTGGTTAACAAAAAACTGACGCTATCAATGTTCTCATGGCTAGAGTCCCAGCCTCCACCCTCAGTAAATATCAATGCATCCAAATTCTATTATCTGGATCCTTCTCACACTAGGTTCCAGTCATTCACAGTCCCAATCATTTCCTTATAGTGAACTAATAATTTCAGATCAGAACATTATGTTTAAATCCCTTTATTTCTTCTCCTTTTCTCACAGAGTTTCAGAAGTCTACAGCATGCAAACTGGACCTTTGGTCCAACCTATCCATACCATCCAGTTTTCACAATTAAACAAGTCCCATTTTCCTGTGTTTGGTCCACATTCCTCCATACCTATCCTATCTATGTACCTGGCTAAATGTTTCTTAAATGATGAAATTTAAGCACTACTTCAGACCATTCCAGACACTCACCACCCTCTGTGCAAAAACAAAATTGTCCCTCTGGACTCTTGTATCTCTCCCTTCTTACCTTCAACCTATGCCCTCTAGTTTTTGCAGAAAAGCTGTTGACTATCTACCTTATCTATGCCCCTCATGATTTTATAGACCTCTAAGACCTCAGTCTCCTATGCTCCAGTGAAAAAAGTTCCAGCCTATTCAGCCTCTTCTTATAACTCAAACTGAGAGTCATTGAGATGTACAGCATGGAAACAGATCCTTCAGTCCAACCCGTCCATGCCAACCAGATATCCCAACCCAACATAGTCCCACCTGCCAGCACCCGGCCCATATCCCTCCAAACCCTTCCTATTCATATACCCATCCAAATGCCTCTTAAATGTTGCAATTGTACCAGCCTCCACCACATCCTCCGGCAGCTCATCCCATACCCGTACACCCTCTGCGTGAAAATGTTGCCCTGTAGGTCTCTTTTATATCTTTCCCATCTCACCCTAAACCTATGCCCTCTAGTTCTGGACTCTCTGACCCCAGGGAAATGTCTTTGCCTATTTACCCTATCCATGCCCCTCATAATTTTGTAAACCTCTATAAGGTCACCCCTCAGCCTCCAACGCTCCAAGGAAAGCTGTTTAGCTTCATCAGCTGTACATCACTCAGACTATTTTGACCAGTGGTTGCTCACATTAACTTTGTACTTTAGAATTCACAACTATAATATTCTACTTCCCTTCTTAAAAATCTACCTCCCAAGAACTGGATCACGAGCCCCCTCTTGGTTAGCGTCTCCTTTGGGTGTTACCCTTTCTAGTACTTTGAACATTCTTCTATGTCAAAGGAAGTTTCCAAATGCAAATTGCTTTTGTAATACTATTCACAATAAATTGTGTCGTGAACACAAAGTGTGTGATCTCAACTGAAGCAAACATAACACATTGCAAATAATTGACTGTTTGCTGGCAGAGATTAAAAACATGTTCTGTACCCTACTGTCACACAGCACAAAAGGAACAAGTGAAATGCACCTGTACTGTGAAATAAGTTAGCATACACTTGCATTTCCCTGCTTGCACCTGACTAAATTATATATGAAGATCAGTACTCATTTATCTTCATCTGCTACTATTTATGCTTAACCATGCCTGGCGTGAAAGCTGTTTGTTTTACATCACAAACTGAACTAAAGCTTTTGACCTATGAGTTTTATGAAGGCAACAAAATGAATATACAAGTAAAATTATACTTGCTCTTCAAGCACGTAGAAACGTCTGGCCATTTTAGCCATAATGTAATGGTTTTCCTTTGGAAAAAGAACTATCAATGTTAGATAAATCATTTTAAGTTAATAGTTTAGTCAAGGGTTTGATCATGACTGATCTTTCTACACAGTACACCATTCTCACTTTTTCCACCACATCCTTCGACTTCTTTAGCCCCAAGAACTGGACCTAACTCCTTCATGAAATTTGCAAAGTTCTGGCTTCAACTGTTTTCTCAAAGAAAGAATCTTTCAGGCTTACAATTCCCAGGGTGAAGACATTTCTCCACATCTCAATCATAAATGGTCTACCCCATATCTTTAAACTGTGATTCCTTGTCCTGGTCTCCCTCGTCATTCCGAAAGTCCTTGCTGCATTTACCCTATCTAATCCTATTAGGATTTAAGAGGTGTCTGTGAGATACCCTCTCAATCTTCTAAACTCCACTGAATTTAGTCCTATCTGATTTAGTCTTTCTCCATACATCACCCCAGTTATAGCTCTTTACAAATGTCTGTATAGAAGACGTGGTGACTTGGAACCTCAAGTGCAGTGGCATAGATGAAAAAAAGCATCTGCTCCAACACCGTTTTGCTCACAACACAAGTGAGATCGTCAAGTCAGCTGTGAGATTGCAATGGGACACAGACGAATGGACTAATTTATCAAGAAATAGAGAATAGTGTGAAAAGGGAAAATACGCACTTTGGTCAGAAAAATGGAAACAAATAGTTCGTTAAAAAACATAAGCTAAGAGATTTCAAGGGATACCAAGAAAAATTGGGAGGTTTTTTTTAACATGCAAGTCAAAGTTAACATGCAGGCACTACAAACAATGGGTTATGTCTGTTTAAAAACATGAAATATTTGAGCATAATTCCTTTTAGTTAATAATTGGGTGTTCAAATTTCTCTTGCACTAATCTTGACAGAATTTTTTTATAAGTGTAATGAGCAGTCTGATGTTTAGACAAAGGAAGCTGTTATGATTTTCTAGCTATCAACTGATTTTTGATGTCGTCACAGATTGAAAATATGTATCTCCATTTACGGTACAGTTTTCCATCGATATGCCACAGAAAGCATGCTATACTAATGCAAAAATTGCAAGTGACAGCCAGTTGTTCAAATTTACAGCATTCTTGAGTGCAGCACCAATTTTAAATGGAGTCAACAATATTTTTGAATGTAACATAGTTACTTATTTTTTCTTCCACAGAGAACTGGAGGCCTTGAACATGACATTCAGATAACTAAAGCTGACTTCCTTCCACTGCTTTGATGTTGCTTACTGGGGAGAATTTGGTTCTGAACTTGGATGTTTTGCCTTCTTGCTCCCTTGGGCTGCAAACATGTCAAACTCAAACATGTAATTAATGAATCATCGATGACACCATCAATAACTTTCAGGCATTTTTCCCCCATGAATCCCAACTATGCAAAGCCTAATTGGGCATTGTTTGCAGTAACATGCAGGAGGGTCAGATTGAATAATGTCGAACTCATTGCTGGCTTCTGGGCTCACTTTAGATACAGCTTGATCTCTCTCTTTCATGGCCTTAACAAAGACGAGCTCTTTTGTGAAATACATTGATAGCTGTGAAACAAACATAGTCCGAATAAATAATGAGATTGAAAAACCAAGCAGATGTTCTGGGGTGTTTACATTATTACAGTCAACAGGTGAAGACTGCTCTTCTCATCGACTCACTTGCCATCTCAGAGCATTTTAATAAGGTTGACTTCACAAACAATTTCTCAGTGCAGGTTGGGCAATTTGTCAAAATG